>NC_081426.1:91094567-91231625 GCF_949786415.1 Peromyscus eremicus
TTCATTTTTATTTAGGCGAGGAATGAGCCTCTGGGGTTCATATATCTTCTATGTTAACTCTCAAATCCCGTAAATTTTGTAGATTAATTTATGTGTTAACTATGTTTACTTTTTAAAACTCAAAATATATTTCAAACTCCCTTTTAGATTATATTTTGTTTATTTGGAGAGGGGAGGCACAGTCTGGGGATAGTATAAGGAAGTTGGCACTTTCCTTCCATGTGTGGGTTCAGGGATTAAATGAGGATTTTCAGGATTAGTACTCTCTCCACTGATCTATCACTCTAGCTATCAAACTTAATTTTAATTTTATATGCAAACATAGGAGTTTAATTTTTAAGTATTAAAATGAAGCTTGACCCTGTGACAAACACTGGCAATCAACACTATTTTGCAAAGGTGTCCATAATTAAATTCTTTTTAGTCTTAAGCAAATAGAATTTTTCTATTAATATAAAAGACAGATAAACTTTAGGAAATTTCAAAATAATTGCATTCTCATTTGTATTTCATTCACTTATTGTGGCACTGGAGACTAAACTCAGACCTTGTATATACTGGACACACACTGAGCTCCCACACCAGCCCCATAACAAGGCACTGAAACGTCACTTTTTAATGAAGTATTGTACAGGAGGAAGCTGTAGATACTTTCTTTGTATTGACTACAAGGCCTAACAGGACAGTTTCTATACTCTAACTTCCAGGAAAGCAAAATGTACATATAAGCACAGCACAGTCACCTTTCCATTCTTCAATGGTGTGCTCCCTCTCATCCAGCTGTTTATCATATATCTGAGGAGGAGGCTGTGGAACAAACACACACATTTTTTATGACAACCAATCCAAACACAACTGTACTCTCATAATTTGTGAAAATGCCTTGCCACTCTTTGATTTGGATGGAGATGGTACCCTTATATCAGTTTTGGGGAATAAATAGTAGTTTAAATGTTAAATTTCCCCCAAATCTTGTGGAAGAGTTCCTTACATATTGCTCACTAATAAGACAGCAGAACTCCTATCTTAAAGTCCCACTTCCCAGTGCCTTCATCTCTAGTCCCACAGAGGGACAGTGGCTGGACTGCATGTTTGGTGGCAAAGACCCTGAGTCAGTGTTCTCTGCTCACACAATCTGTGCAGAAACTCTCCCAGATGGACAGACCTTGTTTCGTTTTTAACCTATTCTAAAGAATCTACACCCAGTAAAACAGTACAAGTTCCCACTCAAAGAATGATTTGTATTAAATTAACCTTTTATTTTACTTGAAACATTATTACATACTTTAGATTTAGCCTCGCACCCTGTATTGAAATGGATTTACTCACTCCCCTCCGGCAGAAGCAATTTCTACTTTACTATAGAATGGGGTCACCTGGATCCCCTGAGTGGCCCCTGGGTTGCACTCCCTGAGGAGACTGACTTAATACAGTCACCTGATTCTTCCTGTATGGAGTTCAATTACAACAGGAAGTTTCCACGGTCATACACTTCCCAGGATGGCGGTCTTCATATAACCTGTCTGACCTCTTGTTCCTAATATGCGGACTTGGGGACATCTGCCACATTAACTAGAAAGCTCTAACTTAAGTGACATAACACAGAAAGGCAAACAAGTCTTGGAAGAGCACATGAGCACAAAGTGGATGAAGTGAGCAAGAGGAAATACGATAGCCAGCACAGACCAGTATAGGCAGGAATTACAGCGTCTCTGTTACTAAGAGATGAGGAGGCCTAGAATCCATTTTTGATCAGTACTCTAAAAGCAATAGTTTTTTGAGAAACTAAAAAAGTTACAGAATCAGAGGAACTCCCACCTATTAGAAGATGGATTTCAAAAAAAAAAAAAAAGTGTCCTTATAAGGAAGGTTTTCATTAAGAATATATGAACCAGGGGGGGAAGTGTCAAGATCATGATGGGGAAATCTACAGAGACAACTGAATCAAGCTCATATGAACTCATGAACATTAGACCGACAGCTGTGGAACCTGCATGGGAGTGGACCAGACCCTCTGCACATGGGAGACAGTTGTGTAGGGTCTGTTTGAGGGGCCCCAGGCGGTGTGATCAGGATCTATCCCTGGTGCATGAGCTGCTTTCTGGATCTCATTACCTATGGTCGGACACCTTGCTCACCCTTGATGCAGGGGGGAAGGGCTTGGTCCTGCCTCAACTAAATGTACCAGGTTTAGCTGTCCCCTTATGGGATAACTTACCCTTTTGGAGGAGGAGACGGTGTGGGGAGAGGGTGAGGGAGGAGGAATGAAAGGGGGGGTCTGTGGTTGGTATGTAAAATGAATAAAAAAAATAAAAAATAAAAAGATTTTCTCACACATTCTTGTTTCTGTGCTAGATTCATTGGCCCGGAAGCCACAACCAGAGCCAACTTTATTCAGATACAGCCAGCGGAGCAGTGCTACTCAGTAGTCAGCACATAGACAGTGAAGTAAAGGGAGGCTTGGCTCCACCCCAGAACCCCAGCGAGAGCCCCTAAACACTGACTGTGCACAGTGGAGGGACTGGAGAATCAGCGCTGCACTGGGGCTGCCTGGAGGACTGTCTCCTCCTTCAAGCTATAAAGGACTTACAAAGGAATACATTGATTTCCTGGAAAAAGGAGGCAAAACGGGAGCCATTTTTGAATATATATGAGACTGTTCTAAACTCAGCTCAGCAGAGCAGAGTCTGGATTTGAAGAGAGATTTTGCCACACGGCAGCTTGTCTGCTGTCCTCTCCCTGAGAATGTGAGGCAGTATTAGGCCTGCAGGACAGCAATGCTCAGACCTTTGTGCTTTGCTGGCCCTCCTCCTTCCTCTCAAAAAAGACGGCGCTCAGGATGCTGTGTGGCTGGCCTCCCCACAGAGGAGATTTTTCCATACAAGTTTCAAAATTGAACATGACTTAAGAGTATAGCTCCTGCCAAAGTTCATAAATGTCATTTTCTGCAACAAAGCTATTTTGAGGAGGCTTTTCTTGGCGCTTCAGCATGCAGATGTTACTGGTGTCCAAAGCACTAAGCACAGACTCTAACCACAGACTACAGAGGGAAGCAAAACACTAAGTCTAGGATCTTTGCTTTCAATAAACCAAGAGCGATGTTGGAAACCTTTGTGTTTGTGGTTACCATCCTAACATAAGGGTCCTCTGGTTTTTTGTTTTGCTTTTTTTTTTTAAAGTCTAGGTTTTTATTTTGATTTGAGGTTTTCCTGAAGAGAAGAAGCAGATGTTACCTATAGTGGAAGGGTGCATTCACACAAACATGTCACCTAAATGACAGTATAAAAGAGTTCTTGGCAACAATCTGAAGACAGTAGAGTCATACCCCGCGTACTCATCCACTCGTGCTTAGGAAACAGTTGTTACCACGTGATGTTCCCTAGCAACCCTGCCTTCACTTGCAGAGGGAATGTTCGGTGTTTGGTTAGTGAGGTATTCTCTTTCTCAACCTTAGTAAGTGGGAAGGATTTTCCATCGGTAGGGAAAATCCTATATATAAAAAGAAATAAGGGACAAGGGCAAAGAAACATGGCAACATTGTAGAGAATCACACCTTCACCATGAGTTAGTAAATATTATCATCCATTTATTAACCTATTAAATTCATTTATTCAATAAAAAGCTTAGGTTGTGTGACAGCTAGTGTTAATTGTCAACTTGACAGGACCTAGACTCTCCTGGGGTGGTGGGCATCTTTGCATGTCTGGAGGGAATTATTTTGAAGAGAAAGACCCATCTTAATTGTGGGTAGGACCTTCTCCTGGGCAGGGGGTCCTGGCCTGTAGCAAATGAAGAAAGAAAGCTGAATATTAGCATGTATCCACCGGTCCCTGGTCCTGAGAGTGAATATAACATACCAAGCTTGTTCAGGCTCCCTGCACCTTGACCTCCCTCCATGATGGACTGTACCTTTGAACTAGAAGCCAGAATAAATGCTTAAATTGCTTCTGTCAGAATATTTTATCTTATCAACAAGACAAGAAGCTAAGACTGGTGCTGAACATGTACCAGACTATACTTAAAAATGATACTTCAAACTGGAATTATTTGACTGCCAAACTCAATGATCTCACATTTAGAGAGTTTTTCATTCTTCAAAACTGCTACAATATACAGAAAGATCTAATTAAATTTGAGACAGCATCTAAAAGGTTGGAAAATATAATGAAATATCTTCAGTACCAATATTGATACTGTATATGACCAAAAGAAAAGGGGATAAGTGTGACAGGGGAACACATACAGGTCTTACTTATACTCTCTCAATTATCTTTGAGAGGTTAATAAATGAAGATCATTATTATCTTTCTAGTTAGGATTAAGCTCCTTCATTTTCTGAGAAGCCATAATTGTCTAGGCTGCTTCTACACACCTTAACAATCCTCAGAATCGAGAAACTGTGGTGAATTTTCAAATATATAACTTGAAGTCAAATGACTAATTAATGATATAATTTTTATTAAAATCCAAGTGTAAATAATTATCCAGACAAAATGGAGTTAATTCTAAAATAAATTATAGTTTAGAAGAGCATAGACACATAGCCAATGTGGTAACCACATTTCCCACTTTGCCCCAAAGAATGCTCATATCCTTTTAGTTACTAGGGCACTTTGCTACCCTCACTATGTTAAGATGATGAACTGGGAGATAAATGGTGTTGTGAGACGCTGTGTTAGAGATCTGAGATCTATAATTGCATGACAAATTAAAGATAAATGAATGATTTTGCATTTTGATATTTTCCCATAACTCAGGTTTAAACTATTACATCTATAAGTTTTGGTTCTCCAAGAAAGCATGGCAGCATTTTCTTCCAATTTTTCAACTTTTCAGAACGTAAAACTCAGAATTGGGGAGGTGACTAAGTCAGAGGTTCTGAGTGATAACTGCTCTTCCAAAGGGCTCGAGTTCAGTGAATAAACCTTTTTTTAAAAGGATATAAGATTTAGCTCTTGGAAGAAATAGTGTAGGAGAGTGCGGGTCTCCACACACACCAGGGGTGGAGGAGCACATCGCCACTTGTTATTCTGTGCTGTGCTTACTGGCGGGAGCCACTCTTTACTGAAGGGATCTCTCTAACCACCACCTTCTCATTCTCCAGTTCACCACCACAAGAGGAAATCTTCTCTTTCTTCTCACTTCATTGTGTCCCACATTTTTAAACAGAACTTCTCTGTTGAGCTTCATGTGTCGATTCATTCTGTGCTTATCTTCTAAACAACTGGTTTGGGTGGTTTCACATAAGTTACCGAAGATAGTTTGGTGAGTGCCCAGAACCACCTTGAGTCAATTTGCAAATGAAAATACAGAAACACAGAGAGAAAAAGTCATGTTTTTCATGATCAGAGAGAGAGGTAATTAGAACAAAGCCATGGATAAATCTTAAAGTTTCCCACAGGAAAAGACAGAGTGAATGAATCCTTATGAGTTCCAGAAATATTAAATTGGATAATTTCACACTTACAAAATATTTTAATTAGGACAAGATTTAGCCTGCAACTCTGATTTCTAATTTCTGTCCCAGTGTTCTGTCTGTTAGTTCACATGTGACATCTGGAAACCATCACACAATGGTCAACACTTAGATTCCTAAATGCTTTCTGTCAGAGTATCTTGGACATCAATACTTCTCCACCGACTCTTACAGCAGATGAGAAACAGCAACAGGAAACCTAAGCTGAGCAAAGTTCTTCCTTTTATGCATTTTGGGATAACAGGATATCCAGCTTTGAATCTGACATTTTGACATTTTCTTCTATAATGGTCATGTCCTGACCTATACAAAAATCGTCCAACTGTTGGTGTTCGCCTCCAGCCTGTTGTCCTAATCAGGCTTCTCCAGCTTTCTCTTTACCTCTGCCCTTCAAAATATGTCAATAAAAGACTTATAGCAGCATGTATGTGCATCCGGTATTAAGTTAAGAGGTATCGCAAAGTAAATGATATCCTACTAAATTGAAACATGCTTTGTTTTCCTCTTACAAAGCTTGGCAGTTTATTACTAAAAATGCATGTCTTGTTGAAAATTTTTAAATAAGAAAGGTATTTTAAGAAAGGAAGAAAAAAAGAGAGTTATATTTAAGAATATATATTTATATACATACATATGCACGCAATAACAATGAAATAAGAAGTCATGAATTTGAAAGAGAACAAGAAAGGATGTGTAGGAGGTTTGGAGGGAGGAACAGAAAGGGAGAAAAGTTGTAATTACATTAATCTTAAAAATAAAAACAGTAAACAAGAAAGAAAGAAAAACCTACCAATCATATACTATAGCCGGCAGATGTCCTTAAGAAATAAAGAAGGATCAAACCAGTTTAGACAATCAAAAGCTTTAGGAGTCCATCACTATCATAAATGTTTTACAAGAAGAAAAGTGTTGTTAAGCTGGAAAAGAATGTGTTAGTCCGTAACATTTAAGTATGCTGTCAAAGCATAAAATACGTCATAGGGAAAAGTTGGAGGCAACATTGTGACTACAGTCAACAACCATGTATTGTATTCTTGAGATCAGCAAAGAAACCATAAGTGCTCTCACCACACAAAATGATATGAGCATATGAGGTGAAAGTGTGTCAACTAGTCCTGTTAACATTTCATAATAAAGACATATTCCACCACACACAGTAGATGTGCAAACTTTTCAAATAGGCCAGTGCCCCTAGGTTGGGAGTAGTAAGTATATGCCTGACAGCCAATCCAATGAGCTCTTCTTAAGCGTCTTACACTGTGTTCCTAGAGCAAGTCCCGAGAGGGACTCAGGTGGGAGGGACCACTTGCAGCAGTGGTCTTAGGGCATCGCAGAATAGAAGAGGGTCACTACGGAGCTCTAAAGGCTAGGGACGTCCCTTGTAAGCACTTTTTTTTCATTCCAGTGAAAGACTGTGCCATCAGGGAATGAACACCAGGCAAGAAATGACAAGCTCAGGGTCAGTTTTCCTCTAAGATGTTTGGTTTGATTTGACTTAGTGTTGGGAGGGATGCCGAAGAACTAGTGCACCCCATGGCCTGGATATGAAGGAGATGAGAGAGAAGCACCGAATGACTCCTGACAGCTGCTGGATTGTGGCTTGAGGTGGACAGGCTGAGAAGAGGAGGAAACTGTGTGGGTGGATTAACTCACATCAGTACTCAAGATGCTACTCTTGAAAGGGCAGTCATAACCCCAGTAACTGATTCAGAGATCTGGAACTCTGAGGAGCTATACAAGCCAACATATATGAAAAGGGCCAAGTGGAAGATATGTTCTCAGGGGAGGAAAGAAAACAGAGCTGAAAGGAAAGAGCTGCACACATAGTCTAAGGAAAGAGAAAACCCCGGAATGTGGAGAATGTGTTGTCACCATGGACACCAAGGGGAAGAGGTGTCACAATAGAAGAATCTTGTCCTCGATAGCACCGAGAACAGATATGCGAGGGGCCTGTTCTCCTTGATCTTGCCACATGGAAGCCCCTAGCACTTTTGGAGAAGGCAGCTTCAAAGCCCGAGAAATGAAACAGGTAATTTATCATTGAACAAGGACTACCTTCAGTAGAAGCGTGAGTATAAAGGTCATGACATCGCCAGTTAAGGGCAGAATATAGCTGTTCGAAGTTAGTATTGACTTTGTTCTTTGAAATGAGAACAGATGGAGTATGCTGAGGTATTAAATAACATTCTGCATAAACTGGTAGGGAACGCACAGAAGAGACCCAAATCCAGAAACAAATACTACCATCCAGAGTGCTGTCCTAGTTTTTGTCTGGGCTTTCTGTAATTGACTCTATCATCAGTTTTCTCCTCAACATCTTCATCATCCTGTTAGCATTTCCAAGAAGCTGACTTTCACACAGTGCTTTACTAGCCTTTCTGCCAACCCTCTTATCTAGATGTTCATGTGAAACACGAAGATCAGACATCCTGTCAGTCATCAGAGGCAGCAATGTTTTAACCCACACCTATTTGAATATAAATTTCATGGTATTTTTGGCCTTTCACCAACTCTGGGTTAATGATATGATTCCTCTCTGTTTAACTTGTTAAAATAAATACGTATTCAATAAAGTTTTATTAGGCAAATAAATCAACATAGAATGCTATGGGACAAGGTTAATACTATTTTCAGCTGGATGGGGGCCTCCAAATGCTGTTAATTACAATTACAGATTCAAGTTCAGTGTCTACTGCAGACCAGGCCCAGCATAGTCATTGTGCTATGTATGCTGCTGCCACCTTATGGCTGTAGAAAAGAGGACACAGCAGGGAAAACACTCCCGCTTTATTGTTTTCATCAACTAGTCCTAAGGCAAGCTTTCTCTGCCGTGGCTGTGTGTTCGGATTACCTGGGAGCATGCCAACGCCCAGGCACTAGGCTAGAGGTTCTTATGCAATTGCTCCAAGGAAGGAGTGCTTACAAACTCACCCAATGGTAAGACTGCATAGCTGTGATTCATGACACTTTTCTCATCTCTGTTCACACAGTTATAAAATCAAGTTCACCTAGGTGTCCCTTGGGTATACCGATACTAAGGAAAACACATGACAGCCTTCAGTGGACTGTACGTCTTGGTAGACTGAAATGGTCACTGTACAGGAAGATCAGTGAACATGATATCTGTACCCTGTAGCCAAGGGCAGCCTTCCAGCAGAGAAGGCAAAGGGGACTTCTAAATCACTCAACCACAGATTCCCTAGAAGGGACATGGGGGAAATGGATCAGATGTGGGATCCCGACCAGCACGGCGGTGGGGCTTGAATGGTGTCCTTGTGCCAGCCACTTGGTTTGCAATGAAATCATTTTACATCTTACTTTACTAAAGAGAAAACTAATTCTAAATGCTCACTACGGGGTATATCAACAAACTTCTGTTGAAAACGTCATTGTGAAGTGTACTGTGTTTCCTAAAGGGTTTCATATTAAGAAAGCAAGCAGTCATTGCTGGGAGACATCACAGCACTAAATGATCAGGGGACCCTTCAAAAGCCAGCAAGGCATATATTAATTATGGTGTGAACTGAATGTAGTTAGCTTCATGGGACAATGCCCTAGAAGTCTGGAAGAAGTCAAGTTCTTTTTTCCTACTTTTTATTCTGCAGGCTTTTTTTTTTTTTTTTCAGAAGTCAGTGTGATGGTTTGAAAGAAAATGGCCCCGAAAGGGAGTAGCACTAATGGGAGGTGTGGCCTTGTTGGAAGAGTTGTGGTATTGTTGGAGGAAGTGTGCCACTGCGGAGGCAGTCTTTGAGTGTCATATATGCTCAAGATACCACCAGTGTCTCAGACCACTTCCTGTCGCCTTCTGAGCAAGATGTAGCCAGCACCATTTCTGCCTGCACTCTGCCATACTCCCAGCTACCATGCCCCCCACCATGATGATAATGAATTAGATCTCTGAAACTCTAAGCCATCACCCCAATTAAATGTTTTCCTTTATAAGAGTGGCCATGGTCATGGTGTCTCTTCACAGCAATAGAGACCTTAAGTAAGACAGCTTAGAAATTGATTCTATTTTCCTATCAAAAAGCTTAGTCATGTATAAGAAACGGAGATTGTCTTTACTGCCCCCATTAAATCTTTTTCTGATTCTTTACCTGAAAACACTCAGACTTGCACTGCCAACCACACTTGCCCACACCATCCATCTGTTCTTCATTCATTTATTTCACACATATTTATGAACCAACTGCTACATGTTAGTCATCCCAGAATTCCACCTCCTGGAGCGTCAATATAATTTAAAACTCCTGTAAGTTATTACACATAGTTCAGACTAAAAAAGGCTTGTTACCTAGGCAAAGGGCAGAATTTGTTTTATTCCTGCATAAGAGATCAGAGCAGAGTCCTGAATCTCAGCTGTGCATCAGAATCACATGGTGTGGTGGTTTGAATGAAAATGGCCCTTGTATTCATGCTTGAATACTTGGTCCCCAGTTAGTAGAACTATTTGAGAAAGACTAGGAAGTTTGGTCTTATTGGAGAAGGTATGTCAGCATGGGTATGCTTGAAGGATTCAAAAGACTCACGACATCCCAAGGTGATCCTTGCTTTCTGTTTGTGGATTGAGATTTGGGTTCTCACTGCTTCTCCAGTGCCATACCTGTCCTCTGCCACGTTCCTCACTATGATGCTGATGGGCTCCATCCCTCTTCCTTCTGTAATTTCTCTTAGTGTTTTAGTTTGGTTTGGTTTAGTTAGTTTTGGTTTGGTTTGGTTTAGTCTGGTTTTAGAGACAGGGTTTCTCTGCATTGCCCTGTCTATTCTAGAACTCGCTCTGTAGACCAGGCTAACCTCAGACTCAGAGATCTGACTTCTTCTGCCTCCCTGGCATTAGAATTAAAGATGTGAACCATAATGCCTGGCTGCCTTGGCATTTTATCACAGTCATAGAAAAGTATCTAAGACCAATGGTAAGTATGTAAACATGTCTTGAGCTGTCTTCCTATGTCTACCCTCAGGCTTTCGTTAGTTCTAATCTGTTACTACAGCTGCATCTTCTTGCCTTCCATCTGCCTGTCTTCCACTGAAGTTCTGCTTTGCAAAGAAAATGACTTGTTGAAAGTTTAAAACTGAATGGTGTTCTCCAGCTTCTCTCACTGGGGAGAGGGTGCAGGGTCCACAGCGCTGTTTCCTTTTCTGGCTCCTGCTTCCAGCCCAACCTACTTTCTCATCTGTCTCCATTCAGTTAACCTGGAGGTTTGCAATTCTCCTCACCTCTTCTCTCTTGCAATGAGTGTATATGTCCTGACTTCTGCCTGTCTTCTCTACTTTAATACTTCCATTATCCTTCACACTTGTATTTAGAGATTAGTCCCTCCAAGGAGCTTCCTCTAATGCATGTTGCTAAACGGAGTGTTTTTCTATGCAATTCTATTATATTGTGTTTAAAATTTGAACTATTTATTACTCAATATATACTCTTCAGTATACTATGGTACAAATAACAAAGAACAACGAATGCCCCTTTCTTCAGCTTTGCTTACTGCTGTGTAGCTCTGTACATCGTGTAGAATAGATATTCCCAAGTGGGAATAATTACTATGCTCAGAATGTATGCATCCAAACTTGGGAAAAAAATCTGTCAATTAGCAAAATTAACATTCCAACTGCTGAACATACAAAGAGACCCAAGTTTTACATAGCTATGCATAGGAGCCACATGTTTGTCAAGGCATCCTTTAAAATCCATGAGACTCTGGGGTTACAGTTTAATATAAACTATTCACTAACAAATATTTAACTGATTACTAAGATCCAAACTGTATTTTAAGTAGTTGAGCAATGTCCCAAAGGGTCCGTGCTATCTCTCTTGGTTGATCTTTAGTTCTATGTATAGTATCAACTGCAGGGAGCAGTGTTGACACCAGCATGGCCATCTCAAGGCCTCCAATGTCTCTGCCCCATAGGTGAGGCTCAGCATGATAGCAAAGCCTTTCTCACGGATCCAAGTGCAAACAATTGATCATGGCACACAATAACTGGCAACTGGTGCTTCCTTGTCCCTGATGTTCACAGCCTGAAACTGCTTGCCCATTATGTTGGCTATTTTTATGTCAACTTGACACAAGCTAGAGTTATTGGGGGCAGAGGGAGCCTCAACTGGGAAAATGACTCCATAAGCCCAACTGCAGGACATCTGTCTTTCTTTCTTTCTTTCTTTTTTCTTTCTCTTTCTTTCTTTTTCTTTCTTTTTTTTTTTTTTTTTTTTTTTTGTCTTTTTGTTTGTTTTTTTCGAGACAGGGTTTCTCTGTGTAGTTTTGGTGCCTGTCCTGGAACTCACTCTGTAGAACCAGGCTGATAAGATAAAAAGGGAGATTATGGAATATACTTTTAAAAAGGAACTACTTGTTTTAAATAAGAGAAGTAATGAAAATTTTTTTTGGTCTGAGTTTATCAGATGTTACTGGACTGGACATTGTTAATATATATAATGGAGTTTTTATCTGAATCTGTCAAATGTTAATGGACTAGACATCATTAATGTAATCTTGACTGTGTATATTGTATATACTTACTGTATATAATTTTTCTTGTATTAGTTATAAGCTTTTTTTAAATTTTAGACAAAAAGAGAGGAAATGTGGTATTGTATTCCCCCAGATATTGTGCATGCTAATAAACTTATCTGGGGTCAGAGACAGAGCAGCCACAATATTAAACATAAAGGATAAGCAGTGGTAGCACACACCTTTAATCCTAGCATTCCAGAGGCAGAAATCCATGTGTTCAAGGATACAGATAGGCATGGTGACTCATCATGCCTTTAATCCCAGAAAGCAAGCCTTTAATCCCAGGGAGTGGTGGTAGAAAGCAGGAAGGTATATAAGGCGTGAGGACCAGAAACTAGAAGCATCTGGCTGGTTAAGCTTTCAGGCTTTCAAGAAGCACAGTTCAGCTGAGAGCCATTCGGATATGAGGACACAGAGGCTTCCAGTCTGAGGAAACAAGACCAGCTGAGAAGTTTGCCAGGTGAGGTTAGCTGTGGCTTGTTCTACCTCTCTGACCTTCCAGTATTCACCCCAATAACTGGCCTCGGGTTTGATTTTATTAATAAGACAGCAAGATTCCTGGAGGACATCCATCCTTTCCTAGAGTTCTTACAAGGCTCAGATGAGACCGGGAAAATAGGGAAGCGTTCGACTGGGCACAGCACAGAGGAGCAGAATTCAAGTGACATTTACAAATCATACTGCTGTCACACTGCTACTGGTGTCACTTTGTCTGCACACAGATAACAAGGTTGAGGCTCTGTTCCAGAGGAACTTGAAGGAGCAGATGTGGGAGAGAGGCATGAGTACAGTGTACATTCAGCACAGTGTGTGATGTAATAATGGTGTATGGACGATGTCAGGAGAGAATCCATTTACAGTTCAGAGAAGCAGTAGCTCCTGTTAGAAGACCTTTCTGCTGGTGTAAAGAACATGACAGCCTCTGCAAGACGTTACAAAACCTGTACAGGCACTAGAGAAAGAACTGTGTGAAAGTCAACCCACCACACACAGACCCGCTGAGTCAGCCCACTGAAGCCTGGGTCACCCACACCACTGCTACAGGCTCAGAGCAGAAGGAAAGTGAGCAGGAGGCTGCGGGCCTTCAGTGTTTCTGTACCAATACCCAAATCAATATCGCATCAGCCCTGAGACATAACAAGGAACGGGGAACCATGCTCCTCAACAAGCATCAGGGGTGCAGAGCATGGGCTGTAGATCCAGAGATCCTGGCCACAGTCACAGTTAGAAGCTGCACTAAGGAAGACTAGTTTGAACACACTTTATCATCTTTAGAAGAAAATATCAGATTTTCACATCAACTTTAACAGCTTTTTAATTCCCAAATGTTTAGCAAGTTGAATGCATAATTATTTTCATTCCAGATCTTTATTTTTTTTTCATCACTGATTTCTCTGAATGGGTCCAGGTTCTGAGTTAATGAACTCTCTTAATCTGATATAAAGACTGCTGCTGATCTGGTTATAACAAACCAACATCCCCAGCATCTTACACAGAAAGCATTGGTACAAGATGGCTTTGATGTTAACATACAAGATGACTTCACAAAAAGTGGACAATATTGTTATTCTAAATTTGTTGCAATTTTAAATTCCTTCAGCACATAAATTATTAAAATACTACCCTTGTGAAGAGACAGCAGCTTTTGAAAAGATGGTGACATAATTACATGGGTATCGGCTGCCAGCCTTAGCTTTCTGGTGCGTGTCTGTATGAAAACACTCTAATCTTCTCTAGAACTAGAGCCGTAGCCTAGAGGTAGTGACTGACCAAAGTCTTTGGTTACAGCAATGGAGAATCAAAGCATCACTGGAAAATAATATAAAGTAGTCAATATGCTAATAATTCAAAAGTATCAGTAATTCAACTAATCTTTCTGAATCCCCACTTTGCTAAAAAAAAAAAAAACACAAGTAGTCTAATACGTGATATAAATTACTACAACAACATGTTTATCCTCAAGTTGCTGCTAGAAATACCAAGTCTAAGGTATGTGATATAGGAAAGGGGGCTTTCGAGGTGAAAGGTTTCAGCATGACAGAATCACCTCAAGGCAAAGAATGATTTCTGGTTGATAATGTGCCCACTGGAATCCATATTATCCTCCGTGCATCATTAAAAAGCCTCATTTAAAATATGGATGTGTAAGTGGATGACGGTAAAGAGCTGGAGGCTATGTCTCAAGAAGAATAAACTAAACGCAATAATCAGAACAAACTACAGTCTAATGTAAAGTGTTATCCATGTTCTGCATTTTCTTTCTTTTTTTTTTAAGGCATTTCATTTCTGGTGGATTTTCTTTAAGCCATGCCATTTCACTCAGTAGAGAGATATTCGGAGGACTAATTTAGAAAGAAAACAAGTCTATGAGGGCTTTTTAATTATCATGACAGAAATAAAAGCCATTTTCATTCCCCTTATGTTTGATAGATTAAAACAGCTGGATTTAAAATATTTAATTATATCCATAAAAACACCTCTCTAATCACATCATACCTTTTCAAAGTTAATTGAGCGCTTTCACATATTTCCCTTAAAACTTTATTAGACAGGACATTTCTTGGATAGAGATTAGCAATGACAGTTACAGCACAGCCATCTCTGGGTTTCATTCTCCCTCCATCCCCAGTGCACCAACGTCCATTTGTCACTTTCTCTTATACCGACCGCTTTGCTGGTTTTTTTCAACGTCTTTCTGCTAATATCCATCGCTGTCCAATTGGAATAAAAATGATCTGCTTAAACATAAACCCCGTTATTGTAACCCCTGATTAAAATCACCACAATTGCTCAGCAGCCTTCAACACAGGTGTGCTCCCTGGGAATGTCTTAGAAATGCTTTCTGCCCTGGTCCCTGCCTAAGTGTTCAGCTCATTTCTCACCTCTCCTGGCTGGCCACACCAAGTCAACGTACAGTGCACCAGGGTCAGCCATGTCTCCTTCCTTGACTAGCTTGGAGAAGGCTGTTTTCCTCCCTCTAAAGCCCATTCTTCTACTATTCTCCTCCATCTTCCTGCTCATCATTTGGTACTGATGAAGCTGGGTTTTTTTCCCCCTGAAAGCCCTGCTGTCTACTGAAGAATGGGCTTCGTTATTCCTTTGCCCTTCTGCACACCTCTAATTCCCTTTACAGGGAATGTCCCAGGGTCATTATAATTTCTCATTTATATAACAATAGAGCGTACACACTATAAGCTTCTGAACAGCAAGAAGTTTCTTATTTTGTCAATAGAAATATTTACCAGTACTGGTGGTGCATAATTAAAATGTAATACAAACTTCAGTGAATGAATTGAGTGCATATTACCAATAGATACCATGTGACCTGAGTCCAGGTCTTTTCCTTGTTTGCCCTGAGTGGTTTCTGTGGTGTTTTGCCATCACCCTGCATTAGGAGTGTGGCTTCCTACTCTGTATTTCTGTTAGTCCTCCCGCATGCCTAGAACACTTGGATTGGGAAAACTTGGATGGATGCAAACATCTTTAAAATTAACTGATGACAATCCACACTTTTAGTTTAAGCTGTAGCTAAGCTCAGGATTTAAGATTTTTCTGTGGAGGTATTTGTGTGAATTCTAGTTGGGAACAACCCTGCTTTGTGATTAAATGGCAATTGCAAAGTGATGCAGCAAGCCTGCCTCAGATAAAGGGGCTGTGACAGACCTCTGCCCTCTGAGAACAGCATTCTACGACCCATGTCACAAAGCAAAAACACCAAAATGGCTGTCTGCTAAAGCCTGCCCAAAGCAGCTTTCATGATAGATTTTCTAGACCTCTGCCTGAGGCGTAGTTACTGTGTGTCCCTCCCTTTTTAAAAGAAATACGTGGAAGGGCTCCATTTTCACAATGTACATGAAGACAGAAACTATACTTTCCTGGAATTATGCACAAGGGAGTAATTGGGGGTAATCTTTGGGGATAAAAGATATTTTTGTAGACAACAAGTTCCATACCCTTTCATAAGATATTGTGGGCCATAAAGGACACTGGGAGTTTGATATTAAACCTGAAACAAGTTATGGAAGAGATTTTTATCATTCCTACGACTGCCTTGCCATTAAAAAAGGAACATAATAATTTTATTATAGTGCACACTGTGAAAAAGCATCAACTTTTAATAGACTTGTAAAAAGGAAGTTTAACCTTTTCAATATTCTGCCTCATCATTGGATGTATCCATTCCACCTTCTCACTTCTAACATGCCCCAGGGCCTAAGCTACAGCTCTACATGTGGGAACGACTTTGAAATTCTGTCTTTTCCCTGATGCTGCAGGTTGCCAGGATTTAACACGCCAGCCCCACCCCCACCCCCTGTTGCTGAGCCTTCTCCCAACTGCAAACCTCAAGTTTGCAGACTTCCGCCTTTCTAATGGCATTCTGACTTGGTTGCTATAGTCTTCATTTGATGCTCAAAAGGTCAACACCGATAGTCTCTAGTGTTTATAACCACCTTTATTCACATGATCACACACACTGGTTTTCAGCATCCTTAGAGTCTCTACTTTCCCATCCCTTCTAGAATATAATGTCTCATTTTATATCTTATCCTTAAGAGATTAGCCAGGTTGGTGGGTTAGCCTGGGGTGTCTGATCTCTGGTTAAAAAAAAAAAAAACAAAAAACAAAAAACAAAAAAAAAAAAAAACAAAAACTCAGCTTTGTGGGTGGTTTTGCCCTGCATTTATTTATTTCATCTTTCTGTTGCAACACTCAATATAGTCAATACCTTAGAAAGCAGAAACAAACAGAAATTGTTGGGGATAAACATGGCAAGGAAAGGTGGACCCTACAAAGGACATAGAACTTTATGTAGGAGAAAAACCCACGGCAAGACACAAGGAAGGCTGAACCTCCACTCTCATGAAACCTGCGTCATTATTGCAGAATGTCACCATAAAGCCATGAACCAACTTAGCTCTGAGAAACCCTAGAACAGTGAGGTCAGTTTCTATTTCTTAGAAAATGACCATTTAAAAAATGCCTAAAGCTATACATACCTACAGGGAGAGAGAGAGAGAGAGAGGAGAGAGAAAGAAAGAGATCTTTATGGCCAGTGTATATATACATAGCAGTTACTTTGTCCCACCTCTTAAAATAGTAAGACCTTTTCAAATGAACAAACATATATATATGTAAATCAGGAGAAAAAACTAGTCTTAACAAAAGCAAGCAACTTTCTTGGTTATGCCTAGACTAATAGTTCACTCTAACAGTACATTATCATCATTTTTGAAGCCCCTAAACATAAGCTTTTTCTACTGGATCAATGCTTTGAAGTTTTTCAGAACTAAATCTGGAGGCTAAGTGCTCAGTGCTTACCTAGCATAGAAAAGGCCCTGGGTTTGACCCCCAAAATATTAAAAATAAAACTAAATAAATAATAAATAACTAGGTTTGGAGTAAAGGCACTCAAAAAATCTTATGAAGACTGAACTGTAAGCCGAGAAAGCCATAGGTACATGATTACACCCATATGACCTCAGAATGATGTCCAGAAGCCCTCAGTTCAACCCCGTTGATGAGCATGGGATGCAGTGAGTACTTGCTATGGGGAATACCTTAGATAGGAATGTGAATACTTGGGTATTTTTTTAATGAAAGGTATATTTAAAGTTTCAGTATTCAGCAAAACTGCATTGAATCAAAGAGCCAAAGAAAATGTTTCAAGTAGCAAACCTGTGGAGGGCTTCTACAGATGGACACTGGCCTTGGGCAAGAACTAATGTGGCTTTTCGACCCAGAGCTTACAAATTGTGATTACTATGTGGGCCTTGTGGAAAATCCTAGCATGGACTCTTAGCATGTCTATCTTTATACACAGTGCAGATGTGTTTTTGAGAATGAACCACTCAACTATGTCAGTTTTTTAACCTATTCTGCAGACTCTATGTATGCCAGCAAATTAAAATTGAGTTGAAGTTTTCTCTTTAGTAGGAGCATTTTCTAAAATCAGAGATAACTAAGCGTGAAGGGCACATTCTTTTCACAAGTCATGGAGGGAAAGGAGCCCCTAAAAGCAGGTGGCTAAGTCCACCACAACAAACATTGTGACAAGCCCCCAGCGACATAATGCATGGTATCAAAACAGCGGGAATGTGATTCAAAGACGTCTTCCCTCGAACCACCAGACCCTGGGAGTACAGCGCGCAGTGAAGTTATATTTTTTCTAAAAGGCAATTAGTAAACTGCTCACATTTTGCTGCTAAAATAATACATTGGCATGAACAGATGGAGTTTTTTTTTTAATCTGTAAATGGCAAATATTAGGAATCACAGACATTGATTTAACTTCTACCAAGTAAATGAGAGCTACAAACTATGAAGTGCTCTTTCTATAATTAAGCACGTAATTAAATTCACATTCGTTGTGCTCATGTTTCTTCCCACTTAATTCTGAATGTGTATACATTCTAACTACTTAGGGTTCAACTCACACTAAAAGGGTCTTCCACGACAGATAGATGGCACTGAACTAGCTCTCAGATTAAGCTTGCCATGTCGATGCTCTGGGTTTTTCACAGCACGTTGTACTCTGTAATAAGAACTCAGATGAGCTAGGCCTTGTGTCGGGACAGATGGAGGGAACAGCTGAGAGAGATGCTGCCAGTTAGTTCACAAGCTCCACGAGAACAGGACAAACCATACTTAAGAGAATTCTTGGGAACATTTAGTCTGCAAACCAGAACTGAAGTGCAGCAAAGAGGAGAGAAGGAAATCAGTGCTCTGCCTTCCCAGTCCATCTGCAATGCCCTCCCTCGTCTATCCTGTAAAAGAAGGCCATCCCTGACCAGCATGCAGACTGCACTGGTGAATAGACCGATTTTTCAGACTTACTTATAATGATTATGATAACGAACTATGGAGCTGAACACTGAGCAGTTGACTACTTCAGGAAATTATTCCTTCTCTCCATCTAAATTTTTTTTTTAATCTACTTTTGAATACATGGGAGACAATTTTAATCTAATTTTCATGAAATTCCAAAAGCAATCTGAGAAATGTCTCTGAAACTAATTCTCTTCACAAAAGCTGCAAGTGGGACCTTATTCTTCAGAAATGAAACCCATCCATTGGTAGGCTTTCTCTATGAGTAGTGGTGTGTCTAGGTGTAAATATATAGAAAAAATGCATTCTGGGGTTTCCAAACTTAGATTCACAGTAATAAACATGGCTCATGTTTTTATGACTTTATAGAGTGGGCGCACATACAAAGCTGTAAGAAACAAGTAGTTACCTGTGCTGGCTAGGCTTATGTCAACTTGACACAAACTAGAGAGAGTCATCAGAGAGGAAGGAACCTCAGCTGAGGAAACGCCTCCATGAGATCCAGCTGTAAAGCATTTTCTCAATTAGTGATTGATGGGGGAGGGCCCAGCCCATGGTGGGTGGTGCCATCCCTAGGCTGGTGGTCCTGGGTTCCATAAGAAAGCAGGCTGAGCAAACCATGGGGAGTAAGCCCTTAAGCAGCACCCCTTCATGACCTCTGCATCAGCTTTTGCCTCCAGGTTCCTGTCCTGCTTGAGTTCCTGTCCTGACTTCCTTCAAAGATGAATAGTACTGTGGAAATGTAAGCTGAATAAGCCCTTTCCTCCCCAACTTACTTTTTGGTCATGGTGTTTCATTGCAGCAATAGACACCCTCACTAAGACATAAGGTCGTACTCAGGGAGGGATGCTGGGCAGTCTTCTAGTGAAATAGAAAAGGCTTTTTAACATAAGCAGAAACTAGTTTTCTGTTTTCTTTTAGTGAAATGGGGATTTTTTTTCTTTGATAAAAATTGTGAAAAGTATCCAGGCAGTCCCTGAAGAGCTGAAGTGCTGTGGTTTATTTTTCACTGAACAGTGATTGGTGTTGGGGAGCTGCTAGGAAACTGTGTGTGACAAACTTCAGGTGCATTTGCTTTCTTCCTGGGCACACAGATAGAAAACACAAAGGCTGTTTATCACTCTTTTAAGTGTGTGCCTGCATTCTGAGGCAGGCGTCATCAAGCGGGAATGGTAGTTTCTGGATCTTAGGTGGATTAGTCGTTCAGAAACCATCTCAAAGGCAGGCCTTCACCTTTTAATATTGCTCACCCGTGGAAATGCCAAGTGCACAGACTTCAATCCCTTTACCCCAGTGGGGGAGAGAGAGGCTTTCTGTACAGAAAGCGCTTTGCATTTATAACTTGTTTAAATCATCTCCTTCCGGATACTTAATGTTTAACACTCAGTGCTAAACTCAGACTCACTAGTTTAAAGCAGAGATCATAAAATACTTGGCGAAAGCTTATGCATATTTCATTCAGGACATATCTCCAAGAAGCAAACAACTCCTGATGAGTTGTCTGAATATTAAATATGTTGACTCTTATGGCTCAGTTTTTCCTGGCCAGTCCCAAGTTTATGCATATTGAGCGCAGCAGGATATACTGAAGATCTTTATTATTGTGTATATTTTAAACACTTTTGTTTACAATGTTGTTATAGTGAGTAAGCCATCATGAGTAAATGTAGAAATCATATATAAATTAAATCATTCATCAAGTAGTTTTAATACTACAAAAAACATGATGTTCATAATAAAATCATGTGAGCTTTTACTGTGAATTTTATTCAAGGGATTAAATGTAAGCAATAATTATGAATGAGAATAGTTTCCAACCACCATCCTCAACTGTGCGAACTTTGTTTGAAGCACATAGTAACTATAGGTGAGTCTTAAAGCTGTACATTTAATCCTTGGCAGCACAGCTTTAGAACTGCTTGACTATGTAGCAATTATATATACACTTCAGCTGCTAAAATCTGGTCAGGTTGCTGTTTTATATCCAGAGTCAAATATCTGTTTTAAGAGTCACAGCTAGAGAGAGATGAGTACAGTGGGCTTGTCATAATGCAGTGACTGATACATATCTGGTTGAGGGTTCGAGGATTTTCACTGTACAGATGACTGACATTCGTGAGGGGCAGTGATTACAGGTCCTTCTCTCATTCAGGAATCATGCACTAAAGAAGTAATAAGTAAGACAGATAACCCGCATCTGTAAAGCTGTCTTCAGCAGATAATATGTTATGGAATATTTCGATGCAATCAAAATTTCTATTAGTTATTAACTGAGCAGAAACCTACCCAGAACAGTCTTGTTCTTTCGTGCATTTTGTTTTGTGAGTCAGGACTTATTAAGTAGCCCTCCCGGGCTGGGTACTTGCTATGCAACCTAGGCTAGCCTCCAGTTCTGTGCAATCTCCCTACTTCAGCCTCTCAAGTGCTGGAATTACAGCCATATGTCATCAGGCCTGGTTTGGTTCTTCATTTTTAAAGTCACTACCAAATCACCATTGTTTATGATACAAAGAGACACGACTTTTGAACTCAGTTCATCTTTGCAGAACCAATGTACAAAGACTTAAGCTGCTGAAGTATTCCCAAGGCCTGTGTGAATTGCTATGCAGAAGTTAATGGAAAGAGAAAAGGTCAAGAAGCGAAGGAAAGACAAGGAAGAAGTAACAGCAAGAGGGGAGTAAGATGAAGGAAGGACCGTATCTTTTATCTCCTGGGCAGCCAAGCTGCAGAAGTGATGAGCAGCCTAAATGAAAACAGACGAGTCCTTCACTCCCCATGCACCCATGTCCAACACGGCTTCCCAGGAGCCCTGTACAGCAAGTGGGAGACGTCAACATACAAGGGAAAGAAGGTGTAGCAGCAATTCAGTAGGATCCCCCAAAGGAACATGTTCTTCTGCTATCGCGCTGACACTATTGATAATCATTCTTGATACCATGGTTATCAAGTCAACATTCTTGACAGGAAACCATGAGATACTTGAGGAAATTGAATACTCATTAGAAAATCCCTTACCCCACCTTTCTGGCATGGTCCTTGTGCATGTTTCTAACCTTCAGCCATCTTCTCCTTCAAAGGACGTGTCTAGCTGTTTGGTCACTTCTCTTCTACTCAGGGATTTCTGAGTTGTGAATCAAGAAATTACTAGGTATGCGCAGGCTGTGGGCATGGTGCCCCACAGGTGCTGCCCTTACCTGCCTGGATCTGCTCTGTGGCTCAGAGGCTAACCTTTCCCAGCTGCACATCTGAGGCTCATCTGTCAGTCACGGAGAACTGTCACAGTCAGAAGATAGTGAGGATAACTCGGGGCATTTCTCCTGACTCTTCTCTCTAGAAGCAAGTGGATGTTCCTCTATGTCATTGACTCTGGATAGCCAGTACCCCTGTGTGATTGACTCTAGCTCCCATTGGACAGCCAGTACCCCTGGTCTCCAGTAAACCATCCCTTTGATCTTGGGTTAGGGATACATTCATATCTTTGCTAATATCCTGGTTGCTCCAAGGGCACCTGCTTGTGATTTATACTCTGACACCATCCTTGCTTGACTACTGTTTAGTGTTCTTCAGAGTTAAATGCCTCTCCAGCAGGGTGTGCCACTCCTGACTGCCCAGCTGGTCTTCATGACCTCCTCTACATTATTTAATTGGTATAGCTGCATCCATTTCTGACAAACTCTGGTGCACTAAGCCTTTTGGCCAAAGACTCTGCTTAATTCTTTTTTTTTTTAATTAAGAGATTTTCTATTCATTTTACATATCAACCACGGATTCCCCTGTCCTCCCTCCTCCCACCTCCCAGCCTCCCCCCCCCAACCCATCCTCCATTCCCATTTCCTCCAAGGCAAGGTCTCCCCTGGGGAGTCAGCAGAGCCTGGTACATTCAGTTGAGGCAGGTCCAATCCCTTCCTCCCTACACCAAGGCTAAGCAAAGTGTCTCAGCATAGGCACTAGGTTCCAAAAAACCGGCTCATGAACCAAAGACAGGTCCCGGTCTCACTGCCTGGGGGCCTCCTAAATAGTTCAAGCTAATCAACTGTCTCACTTATCCAGAGGGCCTGGTCCAGTTCCATGGAGGCTCCTCAGCTATTGGTTTACAGTTCCTGTGTTTCCACTAGTTTGGCTATTTGTTCCTGTGCTTTTTCCAATCATGGTATCAATATCTCTCACTCATATAATCCCTCCTCTCTCTCGTTGATTGGACTCCTGGAGCTCTGCCTGGTCGGCCGTGGATCTCTGCATCTGCTTCCATCAGTCACTGGATGAGGGTTCTTTCATGACAGCCAGGGTGTTCAGCCATCCAATCACCAGAGCAGGTCAGCTCAGGCACTCTCTCGACCATAGCCAGTAGTCTACAGTTGAATTATCTTTGTGGATTTCTGGGGACCTCTCTAGCACTCTGCTTCTTCCTATTCCCATGGTGTCTTCATTTATCATGGTATTTCTTTCCTTGTTCTCCCACTCTGTTCCTGATCCTCTGCTTAATTCTTTTATCCATTCTAATCCCATGTCTAGGTCTTATTGTATCATGCTTTGTCTTATGTCTTTATAGCTGCTCCTAAATGTTGGTATTTGCTTACCTATAGCACAGAATTACTCTTTAAATGATCCCTTAGTCTCCATTCTTGTTTCATTTTGTTGCTATGACAAGCATTGTGACCAAAAATCACTTAGGGGAGGGAAGGGTTTATTTCAGCTTGCAGGTTACAGTCTATCACTAAAAGAAGTCAGGGCAAGAACTGAAACATGAACTTCAAGGATGCTGCTTGCTGGTTTACTCCCCAGGTTCGTGCTTAGCTGGCTTTCTTGTAATGTGGGACTACTGCCCAAGGAATGGTGCTACCCACAGTGGGCTGGGCCCTCCTATGTTGATCAAGAAAGAAGACAATACCTCATAGACATGCCCACAGGTTGTCTGACCCAGTGTCAGTAGCACAGGTAAATTACTTTTTCACCCATGCCGACTTCAGTTTCCAAATTAGTCTTTAGTTTTGGAAAAGAATAAGCAAGCTCAGTGTGGTGGTTTTAAAGAAAATGCCCCCCCCCCCCCCGCGCCAGAAAGAGAGAGATACTATTAGCAAGTGTGGCCTTGTTGAAAAAAGTGTGTCACTGTTGGGGCAGACTTTGAGGTCTCTTGCTCAAGCTTCCCTTAGTGTGATAGTCAACTTCCCTTTGCCTGCAAGATGTAGGATGCTCAGCTACTCCAGCACCACATCTGCCTGCACTCTGCCATGCTCCCCATCATGATGATAATGGACAGAACCTCTGAAACTATAAGCAAGCCACGCCAATTAAATAATTTCTTTATAAGTGTTGCCATGGTCATGATGTCTCTTCACAGCAATAAAAACCCTAACAAAGACAGAAGTTGGTGCCAGGGACTGGGGTATTGTTGTGATAGGCCTGACCATGTGTTTGTTTGGAGAAATTTGGACTTTGGTACTCTGGGTTTGGACAGCAGTGAAATCCTTTAAGCACTTCTTAATGGGCCATACTAGCAGGAGCGTGGAAGACAGTGGTGCTGAGTTATTTGAACGACAGGGGGCTCACTCAAGAGGTTTCAGAGGAGAAGCATTTTAGTATGTTGCCTAGAGATCATTCTTGTGATATTTTGGTGGAGAAAGTGGCTACCCTTTGCCCTTGTCTGAAGAGTCTGCCTGAGGCTAAAGTAAAGAGTTTTGGATTAATTCCTTTGGCAGAGGAAATCTCAAAACAACCTAGTATAGACTCTGTCTTGTGGTAACTCTAATGAAGATTGATAAAGAAAAGGAGCAAACTGAGCAGGGAATTACAAAATGAAAGTTTTGAGAAAAAAAAGAGCACCAAGAACTGAAACATAGCTAAATTCTGTGTTCAGGAGAGAAATGAATTAAGAAATGAGATAAAGAAAGTGGTGACCTCGGGGCAAGATCCCACCCAGCTAAGTTTCCAGCTTGTGAAAAGAATCTAAAGAAAAGCTTAGAGCCAGGTGGTGGGGCAAGCCTTTAATCCCAGCCCTGGGAAGGCAGAGGCTGACAGATCTCTTGAGTTTGAGGCCAGCCTGGTCTACAGAGCAAGTTTCAAGACAGTCAAGCTTAGATAGTAAAAGACATAAAGCTGGTGAATTGTAATTGAATGAGAGGGGCCATGTCCCAAGCCCCAGCAAGCAGCAGAACTTGGCAGCTTCTGCCACAGGATTCTGGGTTTAGAGTTAAAGACAGAAGAAGAGAGTTATGGAATAAAGTTGCTGAGGCCAGGCATGTGTCAGAGATATCCCTGAATAGAGGCCTAGAGAGGCCATTGTGTGAAGCTGTGAATTTGAAGCCTGAGTTGCATTGGGGAGCCCAAGAAGTTAGAGATGTCAGAGTCGTGGGATACCTGCCAAGGAGAGCTGCTAGCAGGGAATGGAACCAGTCCAAGAGAAAGAAGTGTGTTGCAGTCAACAAAGCTGAACAGAATTGGAGATCTGAAGAGCATTTTGACATCAGACATGGAGATGCAGAGTTTAGAGTTTTCCTAGTTGGCTTTTGGTCTTGCTTTGGTCCAGTATTTCCTTGCTATGACCCCTTCCCTGCATCTTGGAATGATGACGTATATCCTGTGCCATTATATGTTGGAAGTATATGATCTGCTTTTTGATTTTGATTTTCACAGTTAAGAGATTGCCATGCATCTCAGAAGAAGACTTTCGAATTTGAAACAAGATTAAGACTGTTGTAGACTACGGGGACTTTTAAAGTTGAACTGAATGAATTTTTTTGTATTATGATATAACTGTAAGTCTTTGGGGGCCATGGAGTAGAATGTGGTAGTTTGAAAGAAAATGCCCCCAAAAGGGAGTGACACTATTAGGAAGTATGGCTTTGTTGGGGAAAGTGTGCCATTGTGGGGGTGGGCTTTGAGGTGTCTTTTTCTCAAGCTCCTCTCAGTGTAACAGTCTGTTAATTTCCTGTTGCCTGCAAAATGTAGGACTCTCAGCAACTCCAGCACCATGTCTGACTGCAGGCTGCCATGTTCCCCATCATAACGATAACGGACTGAACCTCTGAATCTCTAAGTGAGCCACCCCAACTAAATGATTTCTTTATAAGAGTTGTTGTGGTCATGGTGTCTCTTTACAGCAATAAAAACCCCAATGAAGACACTCAGTTTTGACTATATTCCCCCAACAGTCTTCCTTCCCCCTGAGTCTTCCCAAGGATGCCATGAGAAGGCCTAGTTTCCACATTAATCTACATTGTAGCTATGGCTCCATCTCCTTATGCCTTTCCACCTTATCTTTGGAAGTCCCAAGATGCTGCCACACGTAAGTTCCTGTCTGGCCTGTGCCACTCTTCTGGGTTCTCAAGTACCTTGGGATCATAAACTAGAGAACACACTTCCAAGATACCTATCTGGCTCAACCTATCCTTATGCCCAGATTCCCAGTGTAACGCTGTAGCCATCATGACTGTCCCGGGGCTTTTGGAGACAGCAGTACCCTCAGCACAGTGACTCATCACTGCTGGCTTAAAGCCTGACCAACACAAGGCAACCCCAGTGCTTCTAGCATCAGGTCAGGATCCTTTGTTTTCAACACTTGAGAATCAGGAATCAAGAAATGTCTTCTGATCCCGTACAGGTTAACTGGCCTTACTATGACAGTGTCCTTGAGTTCTGATGTCAATAGTGACAGAACATATTTCTTCTACTCCTGATCTTTATCTTTACTCCCCCACCTTTAAAAAGCACCTGGATCAGCTTCTTGAGTGTTCTGAGACTAGTTCACCAGCTTTTCCCCAGCTTAGAGATGATCCCGGTGCTCAAAGGTTCTATGCACAGGGATGCAACATAAAAGCTTCCACTCTGCCCAAAAGGGTAGATAAGCTCAAGAATCAGGTGATGTCCCTCCAACAAGACACAAGGGCATGTGACATTGCCCAAAGAGTCTGCAACAGCCCTGAATTTCTTAGAGTTATGATGGACATATATAGACTATGTAATTTGCTTTCTGTTAGTTTAAAACAATAGACCTTGGCTCTTACACTAGGCAATGTAAGTGTGGGCATATATCAACAGAAACAACCAAAGGACCCACACATCAAGTGTGTCTTTAAACTCCACCACTTTTTATAATCATCCCCAAACTGAAGAATACTTCTGCAATTTCTTGCCTAGCATGTCTTTTATACTCGATATCTGTTCCTAATACCAAATGAAAGCAAAGTATTGTATACAAATGTTATCACAGAAATAGTGATGGCAACCAGTGCAGAAAGAGAGATCTTTTCTGTAGGAGCACTTTATGGTTCTCAGAGCCCTCTCACAGAGGCAGACACCACAGGAAACTTCACTAACAAAGAAGACTGAGCTAAGGACAAAGGAAAACTGAGGCCACTAGCAAAGGGCAATGCAGGAATGTCAGCCAGAAGTATTTCCCAGATCACGAGGGCAATGGAAAAACATGCACTTTGTGCATCAATATGTAATTTGTGTGTCTTTGTCTCTTAATGGATACAGAAGAGATTTAAAACACCGTCAAAAAACCAACAAAACCAAAAAACACAAACAAACAAACAAACAAACAAAAAAGGCTGGAGAAATGACTCAGAGGGTAACAATATTCGTTGCTCTTGCAGAGCACCAGGGTACAGTACCTAGCACCCATATGATGGCTCAAAAACATCTCTAGTTCCAGGTGGTGCAGTGCCCCCTTCTGGCTTCCAGGGGCACTGCACACACACGAGCCACAGACTAACATGCAGGCACAATGCTCTACACATAATATAAAAATAAATCTTCAAAAGACACCGAACACCAGCCACACACTGATGTAAGTATGGTCTTTCAGCTCTGTGTTGGACATGAGCTTTTGTCTGTTGCTCTGAATATTATTTGAGAAGTAGTAACCCACACAGCTGTCACTTCAAACTGTGCTGCTGTTCTAGACAGGTGTGTGATTGAGCTGGGCATGAAAAATGTATAACTGACAACCTCATATGAATATGTTTAATATTTACCCGGTGACAAAATACTATTATTGTTTTCCTTTTTGATCTTTGCATTGGGAAATGATTGGAAATGTGAGATAGTGTATATCCTGACTAGTGGACTAGTGGACTAGTGCATTTAATGTTGTTCTGTTCCTTTCTGTTTTTTCAGAACCCTTGTGTTCTCCAACAATTCCTCATTACTTTCATGCAGGTTTTGCTGTTTTCTTTTCTCTGCTTCCCAGGGATGACTCCTTTCCCTCCCACTGTCTTTCATCTTGTGTTGAATTTGCCTTGCCTGTATGTCCCCAAAGTGAATCATATTTCCCTTCTGCTCACCTTTGAATTTCTTTCTTTCCCTAAAGCCATGTGTGCCACTTGGAAGCCATTTGAGCTTGGCACTCCTTCACAATTCCTATCCGTGGAAATTCTATTTGATATTTCTGTTCATTTGGGTTATAAAGAGACATCTGCGTTTATCTTTATCTTGCAAACAGTCTTCCATCTCTAGCATAAGACATGTCACTTTGTTGATGCACATCTGTAAAGAATTGTCACTTTTATTTTAAATGCATGCTCCCATCTTACTGTAATAATAGTCTTACATGCAATGCAGACAGCATGGCTGGTGTTCTTCCAGGACTCTTAGGATTTGTTTCTTACTGGTTGTGACCTCTGCAATACACTTTGGAGAGTAATAAACTACTCTTGCCCTGGGGTCAGCATTCACTGCAGCATTTGTAGATGGAAGACAGTTTTACAGTTCTGCAGCCAGTGACCTCAGTTTGGATGTCAAACACTTGCTTGCTCTTCTCTGTCTCAGCTGGTTCCTTTACTGAATCCTCAGGCTATACTGAATCCTTAAAATCTGTACGTCTCATCTCGTTACTATCTATGCCCTATGATGACTATATTGAGAAAAGATATAGGTATATGTTTTTTTATCCGACAAAGGATGAAATGTTGAAATAAACTTAAAAATTCATTGATATTATTCTAATGTTCTGCTGTAGAGTCTAAGTAACTGTCTTTTTTATAGGCAACATAATTACAGGTGAATTACAAATGCAGACTTTATGACTCTAATTAAACTAGAGGCCACGTTCCATTAAAAACAGATTAAGCACATGAAATCAGTTGTAAGGAAAAATAAACATGCCACAGGTTTAGAACTTTCAAAATAAATGATTAGCAATGTCAAGTAATTTATTTTTAGCTAATAATTTTACACAGACACCTGAAGCATTTTCTTATATTTCATCAGAAAAAATCCATATTACCTAATTTTAATATATTTATTTATGTATTCATTTCTTTTTTCTTTACTTCCTTCTACTCTATTAATACCTTTAAAAGTTTTTATGAAGTATAAAAGACTGGGAGAGAGTCTATATTTGAGTCTTAAGGATGTAGACTAGTCTTAAGAACATTAGAAACTCAAAGATATTTCATTGGAAGGATTGTATTTTGTAAGAATCAAACCAAGTTACTAAAATAAATCTGAAACAAATTGAGACACCAACATCATGGCAAAGCTGCTCAGGAGAACAAAATTTAGGAAAACATCACATAAGATGATAAATCTCCCTTTTTGCTGCTGGGAGAGTCAGGGCTAGAGTTTCCTTGAAACTTTTGAACACTAAATACTTGCTTCTCACACAGAGAAAGAAATAAGGAGCAAGTAGTGTGGAATATTCCCTTACATTGTGTGAAAATATGTTGCTGTGATTGGTTCAATAAAGAAGCTGACTGGCCAATAGCTGGACAGTTAGAGGTTAGTCGGGACTGGCAGACAAAAAGAGAGCACAAAGAAGAGTCCGGAGGATATGGAGAGGAAGCAGGAGACGAACCTGCTGAACTGAGAAAAGGTACCAAGCCAGGCAGCAGAGTGTAGACAAGAAATATAGGTTACTTTAAGTTATAAGAACTAGTTAGTGACAAGCGTAAGCTATGGCCAATCATTTATAATTAATAATAAATCTCTGTGTGGTTATTTGGGAGTGGGTTTGCAGGACAAGAAACTCTGCCAACAGGGTAGTGTTGAACTGAGCACCAGTGGCTCCAACAAACACTCACAGAGGACAGAGGATACTTAAGCAAAGCATGCCCATCTTTCAACAAGAATGCCTTAAGACACAGAGATGGCTAGATGATTCAAAGCAAATTCAACTGCAAAGGTAGATGTGTTGCATTAATGACGTAAGTTAGCATCAGTGTTCAAATACTTTAAGGATATGCTGTCATTTTCAGGAAAAGGCAATGTTGGTGATAGACACAGTTACAAATTGTACAGAAAGAAAATTCCCATCAGGACATCAATAGATCCCACACAGGCAGCAACTCCCCACAGAGGGACAGAGGTAAAGATGTAAGAATGAATTCACAGAGAAGGTAGTAAGTGGTTGAAAATATTTTTAAAGAGTTGAGTTTCTAAGATTTATAAACCTTATGTAGTCTAAGACCAGGAACATAGCATAGTGTGTTATTTATAGTCAACCCAAAAAATAAGGACCGTTTGAAATATCTACTTTCTTACATCTTGTTCACATAGTTGCAAACTCACTAGTGTCCTAGGAAAAGCTTCCTAACTGAACTGTTCTTAAGCACCACATGATATCAGTGTTGATGTACCGTAAAGGAAACAAAAGCCAGGTAGCCTCCCCACCAATATGTGTTCTTCCTGTTTGCATCCAGAGAAACTGACAGTTAAACACACTGCAGAAGACCTAAGTGTGAATTAAAAAAAAAAAAAAAAGATATTTGAACTCATCCAGGTTCACAGGAAGACTCAGAAAGAAATGAACTTAAAATACATGTTGAAGAAAATAACCATCAGGGGATCAGGTGATGGTCTTTGAGGTGGGAGTTATAGAAAGCCTGCGTGTGCTCATTTGGTGTGAGCTTTACTCTGTTTTCTCCACTCGCTGTGGGTGGTTTATGCTGAGTTCTTACCGCCTCCACCTCAGCTGGGTCATACCAAACGTTGATGTAGGGATGCTGTAAGGCGTCATCCACCGATATCCTCTTAGCCGGGTCGATCACTAACATCTTTGACAATAAATCCCTGGCTTGGCTGGCTGAAATGACAAATAAGAACAACAATTCCTAAGATTTTCATTTTGGCAAGGGTGTTTATCGACTGGGGAACTAAAAAAGCAAAGCAGCATCCTTCTAGTCACCAGGATACTCCTTGTGGCTATAAAGGAAATGCAGCTCCTAACTTTTTTTTTTCTTTTGTCTCAAAGCCTAAGGTATCGTTTTGAGAGCTCTTTGAGGGTTATATGGTGTGAATAATCGAATATAATTATTCACTCAGAATTATAAATAGAATTTATTGGCTATGAAGTTTGATTAAGTAAAGAAACTTTTGTGGGTAATCTCTAAGGATGAGAGGGGGCTGGGATAAGGGGCATGGGAAATGCAAAGTGCATAGTGCATCTGCAGAAATGCACAGTTCGGATACAGGGGTGGATGCAGGGAGTGAGTCATGGTGCTTTCATGTTCTCTGACACCAAGTGGGATCAGCAGAGTCAGTGGAGTTCAAACTGACTTGAGAACCAAGGTTGTACCAATTTCTTAGATCCATTAAAAACAACCTGAAGAGTGAATGTGATAAAAATGACCTTACTTAACTACTGAATTTTGTTGTAGCATTCTGTGTTCATTAGGCATTTAAATGGGTGGAATCGTGATTTGGTGGAATCAGGTGGCTAGTGGCTAAAGGAAGTCCCATGCCATGGCCGATGGTAATGGAAATCTCCATATTATGTACAAGGTGGCGTGGTGATTCGCATGGCTGGGGCAGGGTGAGAAACATGGTGACCATCAGCCAGCATATTTGTTCAACAGCACTGTTTATTGGAGGCACACTGATTTTTGTGTTCAGCCGTGTCCCTGTGTGTGCAGTCTCATCGGTGTATGATGGTGCACATGTGTGAAAGTCAAGGCACAACCTTGGGTGCTCTCTTTAAGTACTATGAACCTCTTGCATTTCTTTCTTTTGAGACAAGCCTGGAACTCTCTGTTAGGCCAGTCTGACTGACTGCCCCTACCTCCTCATTGCCATTTTCACTGGGATGACAAGTACATGCACACGCCTCATTTTGTATTGCATGGGTTCTGGGAATCAAACTCAGGTCCATGTGCTTGCAGACAAGCCCTTCATCACCTGAGCTGAAGAACCAACCCTGAAGTCACGTTGATTTTCAGTCTCTAAAGCATGTGGAATTTTTACATGAAGTGGTTTCTTAATAAGACTCGGTAACATCTTAATACTACCTTAATGATATCTTAAACCGCTATGATTACTCAAATGGTCTCAAAGTTTTAATAGTAAAATTACTCAGTATGTTCCAAATATATAGCAAAACTTCCAATTCAAGAGAGTAAAAACCTCAATTGGCTTAGCAATTTTAAATATTTCTAATTAATAAGAGTGCCTAAGAGTAATTGACATCAAAAATTAAAACTACATATGCTAATGTAGAGGATAATATAGGAATCAGGGGCCTTTTTCTATATTCACAAATTTAGAGCTTCAGTGTTTTTGTTCTCCTTTTAAAAACACCAGATACATACTGTAAAAGATTCACGAGTTCATTGGCAGTACAATAAAATATTTACATGTAAAATGTTTAGAAGATTTTTTTTCATTCAAGTGTTTTTTTAAATATGGACAACATTAATGGTTATTAAATGTTCATATTAAAGTAACTGGGCTAAGAATTTAGCAATAACATAAACAAAAGTTAGGCAATGTCACCCATTCTCACAGGCCATCACTGTGATTGCTGGTGGCTTTTTTTTCTCCCACTGCCTACTTTTGGATATGATTCAACTGTCTGACATTCATTTTCACTTAATTTTGCCAATACAACAGCTAAGATGTAGAAAACTATTCTCACCTATGTATCTGTAACTATTTTCTTGTGTTTTATAATGTTTTATGTTAATATGGAAGTTCATTCATTAAAGGATATTTTATGCCTATGGCAATTTTTTCTGATAAATACAATATTCTTAATTGATAGCATTCTTTACAAACACAACTTTGAAGCTCACAAGAATACTGAAAGTGCACAAAGACTTACATACTAATACGAATTTTAAGATGATTTTATGACCAATGTTCTAACAGCATAACAAAGCTGTTTATTTCCTTTGTTAAAAGATCCTTTTGCTCTGTAGCTGATTTCATCCTCAGATTCATGTACCCTGCATCCAGAGTCTGCTCTCAAGACCATCTGTATTTCTGTTCTTGGAAAGGGCACGGGATAGGATGGCTTCTTGTTGAGAAGGGAATGACCTTTGCCAACACCAGATCATCTGCTAGAAGCCATTGTCAGTACCATATGTAGTAAACAGAGAAATGTTTTCAGTGCCATGGCTTTCAACTTTCAAAGATGCTGCTTTCCCAGAGTCTGAACAAATTTTCTGTTCATCATTTGCATATTGTGATACTTCGTTAGTGTGCCAGTCTTGTACTAGAATCACAACTATATTAAATAGCTAATAATTTACAAAAATAACTAAACTCTAGAAAGTTGAATTTACATCACAAAGCATGCTGTTGTTAACAGTTTGCTGTGGAGGGGTCCTCTTTCCCTCTTGGCCTGTAGGCCACCAAGTTGAGAGGGCAAGAGGCAGTAATGGTGACAGAGAGCTCTGTACTTGGCCCATGAGGACAAATGGAGACAGCCCTCCAGGAGACAGATTTCGGTGAATCACCTCAACTTTATTCCAGAGTATAAGGAATATATAGGATTGGGGAACCAGAGGACAAACCTTAATTTGCATTAAGTGGCAGGCTTCAATCACAAGGCTTTGTACATGACAGTAGGATCCTATCAAAATGGCTAGAACACTTTCCTAATTACCATGTAGGTCATCAGGGGAAGAGTGTTTACAGGTAACTGTCAAGGGTCACCCTTGAGATAAGTTAGGCATCCTGGACCTAGAGACATCCTCTAGATGAAGGCAGCTAGAAAGCAGGAAGCTTTGCTGGGGAAGGAGGAAGGGAGTTTCCATATTGTCCAGCTTAGAGAAAGCTGCCAGGATGTGGTAGACTGTGACCTCTACCAACCAGCAATGTCTTCCAATAGTTTGCCATTTCCACTACCATTAGATAGCTCAGTGAGGGTTTTACTATCTCCACATGGTTACACTATCAATGTCTTCACAGGATTATTTTTGTCTACTGTGGTGGTTTGAATAAGAATGTTCCCTATGGGCCCAAATATTTGAATGCTTGGTCATCAGGAAGTGGCACTACTTGAGAAGGATTAGGAGGTGTGATTTTGTTGGAGGAAGTAGGAGTGCGCTTTGAATGTTTGAAAAGGCCAAGACAAACCCCATAGCCTTTTCTCTTCCTGCTGTCTGTGGATCAAGATGTAGAACTCTCACCTATTCCTCCAGCACCATGTCTGTCTACATGCTGCCATGCTCTCTTCTATGAACCTCTAAAACTATTAGCTAGTCCCAATTAAATGCTTTCTTTTATAGGAGTTGTCATGGTCATAGTGTCTCTTCACAGCACTAGAACAGTGACTAAGACACCTACTATCATGATTAACATTAAAAAGGCATTCATGCTAAGATATCTTTTAGGCATTTCGCTCTCTGTCTAGGAAGTGTTCACAGCTTTGGGAATGTCACTCAGAGACTATGTAGCACTATGATGTGGACTGTCTTAAATTCTTATGAATAAATTTGGAGGTGATGACTAGATCCCAAACAACAAAGCACTGCATTTTAATTTCTCTGCCTCATTGATGTTTATCTTAGTTATTTAAATTAAGCCTATAAATAATTGACTGTGCTGCACACTTGGGGTACACCTCCACAAGCATGAACCTACCTTGCTTTTTTGATGATAAATATTTTAAAACAACCGTTTATTATGTTTAACAGTTATTAACCAGATGTTGTTGAAAATTCTTAACGAAGTATTAAGTCAATTAAACTGAGTCTGGATCTAGGCAGAAGGGACCAGAGTTGAACAGAAAAAAAATGTGTAGGTAACACCTAATGTAGTACCCTATAATTGAGAAATGGTGGTAAGACACTCCATAAAATATAATGAACTAAAGCACCTATGCCTATAAAACTTTACAAATGAAAGTCTGTGTTAAAAATATTTTCTATGAACTAAAAAAGTATTGAAGATATGTTTTCAAAGTACAGTACACTGAACTTTTAAACTTACATTTCAAACAGTGGTTTCAAGATTCTAAATAACCCTAATAAAACAGTTAACCAAGAAAGGCTATTGCCAGGAACACCTCTTCTTGAATCAGTGCCAGTCAAGGGAAGACCTCACAGGTGCCTTTTCATGGCACACACCACAGCGGCCGACAACACAGAGCCTGTCAGGCTGTGCCCAGTGCTCACCTTTGAGTTTATTGTGCTCAGAGTCCGCTGGGAAAAGGGAATCTGGAAACAGCTTGGGGAAGGTGAGTCCAGCATACTTGGGCCGGTTCTCAACATAGTTTCTGACTGTAGGCTGCAATTTCTTCATGAATTCTGGACACGGAGTTCCTAGCTGCTCGATGACTTTGTTCCACTGGTCAATATCTGGGGAGGAAACAGTTAAGGGAAAAAGAGGTGCAGTCCAGGGGCTCTCACCTTTCTGTCACCTGTCACTAGGGGCTGAGTCCCATCAGTATGACTGGAATTTTACAAAGCAACACAGGACAAAAGGGTGAAATCAAAGTTGACAGCCTGCCTCTGAACTCTTTTGGAATTATAAGTCAAATTTTGAACTTGTGTGCTTTTAAAGAACTACTATTATTTAACAACAACAGGATTATGAAGTGGTCTTTGCTTTACAAAAATAAAAAAATTATTCAAATATAAGAGGACGTAGTAACACTTACATAATCATATGTTTTAGGGTAAAATATACAAGGACAAATGACAGGAAGTTCTCTCTTGATTGTAAGAATTAAAAGATTCAAATAATGTAAGAAAGAAATCTTAATGAAATAAAATTTTAATAATCGTGATTTAAAATTAAAATTATCTCACTTCATCATAGGATTTTATCTTAAAGTTACATCAATCATTTTTATTTTTAGAATAGCAAGCACATAAATACTTTAAATGATATTTATTTATATTTTCCTTAAATTGTCTTTAAGATTTTTTTGTTCCTTTTCTGAAAATGGGAAAGTTTCATTGACATTTCATGATTCTCTACATATAATCATAATATTTGGGGTCATCGCACTAATTTGGTTTGGCTATGTACATAGGTGGAATACATTGCAAAGTTTTGATGCATATATACATTTGTAAACTGCTCAAATTTCTGTCTTTTCAAAGATTACTATGCATTTGTGACATATTTTTTCTGGAAGGCTGTTTGAAATATGCAGTGCTTGTGTGTCACCCATAGCCACTGTCTACTGTAGTCACTTGTCAATCACAGTCACCATTTACTGCAGTCACTCTATCACAGTCACTGTCTACTGCAGTCACTCTATCACAGTCACTGTCTACTGTAGTCACTCTATCACATCACTGTCCACTGCAGTCACTCTATCACATCACTGTCTACTGCAGTCACTCTATCACAGTCACTGTCTACTGCAGTCACTCTATCACATCACTGTCTACTGCAGTCACTCTATCACAGTCACTGTCTACTGCAGTCACTCTATCACATCACTGTCTACTGCAGTCACTATCACAGTCACTGTCTACTGCAGTCACTCTATCACAGTCACTGTCTACTGCAGTCACTCTATCATCACTGTCTACTGCAGTCACTCTATCACAGTCACTGTCTACTGTAGTCACTCTATCACATCACTGTCCACTGCAGTCACTCTATCACAGTCACTGTCTACTGCAGTCACTCTATCACAGTCACTGTCTACTGCAGTCACTCTATCACATCACTGTCTACTGCAGTCACTCTATCACAGTCACTGTCTACTGCAGTCACTCTATCACAGTCACTGTCTACTGCAGTCACTCTATCACATCACTGTCTACTGCAGTCACTCTATCACAGTCACTGTCCACTGCAGTCATTCTATCACATCACTGTCTACTGCAGTCACTCTATCACAGTCACTGTCTACTGCAGTCACTCTATCACAGTCACTGTCTACTGCAGTCACTCTATCACAGTCACTGTCTACTGCAGTCACTCTATCACAGTCACTGTCTACTGCAGTCACTCTATCACAGTCACTGTCTACTGCAGTCACTCTATCACATCACTGTCTACTGTAGTCACTCTATCACAGTCACTGTCTACTGCAGTCACTCTATCACAGTCACTGTCTACTGCAGTCACTCTATCACAGTCACTGTCTACTGCAGTCACTCTATCACATCACTGTCTACTGCAGTCACTTTATCACATCACTGTCCACTGCAGTCACTCTATCACATCACTGTCTACTGCAGTCACTCTATCACAGTCACTGTCTACTGCAGTCACTCTATCACATCACTGTCTACTGCAGTCACTCTATCACATCACTGTCTACTGCAGTCACTCTATCACATCACTGTCTACTGCAGTCACTCTATCACAGTCACTGTCTACTGCAGTCACTCTATCACATCACTGTCTACTGCAGTCACTCTATCACATCACTGTCTACTGCAGTCACTCTATCACAGTCACTGTCTACTGCAGTCACTCTATCACATCACTGTCTACTGCAGTAACTCTATCACATCACTGTCTACTGCAGTCACTCTATCACATCACTGTCTACTGCAGTCACTCTATCACGTCACTGTCTACTGCAGTCACTCTATCACATCACTGTCTACTGCAGTCACTCTATCACAGTCACTGTCTACTGTAGTCAATCACAGTCACTGTCTACCACTATCATCATAGTCACTGTTTATAGGTAGTTGATTTCAAACAGGATTGAGTATTGCAGATTTGCATTCATTCCAACTCCTGCCCCTTTTATTCTTCTACAGCTCCATCCTTCACTGTCAATTCCTTCTTACTAAAGTATCACAAGGCACTTCAAAAACTCTAACATAATACTAACTAATTAAGGTTTGTAAAGCCTTTCCTCTTAGCTATTCAAGAGTTGGATCAAAAAGGCTGACTGTCCCAGGAAAAGACAAAAGAAATCATGTTTAACATAAATATAAACTGCAAATGGTAGACAGGCAATAAAACAAAGATAAAAGCAAGTTCTTTGCAAATTTCTACCTCCCTTGCAACCTGGATGAGTAAAACTTAGTTATTATAATAAAAAATATAAATTGCCATGGACTGTCTGGAAATGAAATGCAGGTAGGAAAAGTGGATACGCATTTCCTAACATGACAACGGCAAGAACAAACCAAGAGTGAGTGAAACTTCACTGATGTCATTGTAGGCCTGAGATTACAGAAGGGAATCAGAATTAAGAAATAAAGAAATTCACTATATAAGATTGGTTAGTCACTCTCATGCAAATCTCAAGTCTATGGCTATAGACAACATCTGAGTAGATAGGATAGATAGATAGATAGATAGATAGATAGATAGATAGATAGATAGATATCAATACTTAGAAAAATGTTCATGGTGTTTAAAGCTCAGTTGTCACTGTAAACATAAAAAAAGACCTCTCTAATGCAATTGGGTTAGCATGCCCCATCAAGCTATCATTGACTCATTACTCAAACTTGCTTTGAATTCTAAAGGGTAAGAGTTAATACCATGCTTAAAAGAGGCAAAGAAGTGTCTAGATTTTTCTGCAAAGAAGGTATTTAACAAGTTTGGCAAAATAGCGTCAACCTCTTATTTAATTCTAGTTCCATTCAACTAGAGTCATGAAAGTAGTCAATAAAAACCTTCAACACAGAATCAAGTGTCTCTTTGGTTTTGTTTTTTCTGTTGTTGTTGAAGTTGTTCTTATTTTTTGTTTGTTTTTTGTTTTTGCAGCTCAGTTCAGCTTCAGACTTGTAGTGTGGCTCTCAAGCCCCAACTTTCTTCCTGCCTCCTCCCGGTAAGTGCTGGGATTTTAAGATGGGGTGGCCACACCCTGCCCATAACTAAATGCATCCAAAGAAGCAGCCCTAAAGCAACACTATGGTACTTTTGGTAAAAATGTTAGGAGAGTCACATGCTCTGGAATTCAAAAAATAATTTGAGTCTCTAACAGTACTTGGGTGACCTTTCCTAATTGAAAATGCTTTTAGATGAAGCATCATTCAGGACGTAGAGACACTGGATCTATTAAAACTATGTCAGTGAAATCGTTAAACAGTCTTGCAGCAAATAGTGGTACAACCCTCTTTAAGAAAGAGTGCCTTTCTTTTAGCACACTCCTTTCAAGTCCTTTCCTTCTACAAATGCCTGGCTGTCTAGATAGAAGGACTTGTTTTCCTCATGTTCAAGTCAGTGTTCGTGAAGAAAACAGGCAATCTAGAGCTAATGTGATAGAAAGAACTGACTTGCTTTGGTCTAAAGTTCATGATGTGATTTTCCAGGTTTATGTGTCTCAGAGAGCATCTCCAATGTGCTTGTCTTAGTCTTTCATATCAACACTTTTCCACTAAAATTATCATACATATTTTGAATGAAAATAAGGTGAAATTTTAAAGAAAACGGTCGGATTACCACCACAATTTGTACTTTTAAATATATAAGAATTTACTAGTATTAGTTAGATGCTGAAATCATATGATGCAATCTTTGGAAATTAATTGCTAATATTATTTTTATGAAAGTACAGCATTAGAGCATTTTCATGCTGTATAGGACAATGAAGGGAGTACTAAGACTAGTTCTGTGCAGTTATGAAAAGAGTAGTAAACATATGGACTTTTACATTCAGATCTATGATTTCAGAAAATGTCACCCTGAGATAAATTATCTAAGACCTTCAATATTAACAGGAAAATGACACTTAATTAAAATTATGACAGCAAATTTCCTCATCTAATTCTAAGTCCACTGCAGATTAAATAGAGTGGCATTGCAAATCCTTTGCTCTTGGGAGTAGATGAGATACTTGGCAAAGGAGATTGATCATTACTAAAGACTTCCTTGAGTGGTACCTTCCTAGGAGAATGGTATCAAATTACTCATAAGGAAAGAAGGATGAGCCGCTGGAGCCACAGGCTGCAAGCTTTTCTGTCAGGCTGAGAACTCAGACTCTAAGCGCTACTTAGTGTCCCTGGTTGGAGAACTTTCTGAGACACATTTCCTGATGAATGTACTGATGGAAAATACCTTCTGTTTTCTGGGTATTTGGGTTATAATTATGAATGAAATTTATACTCTGCCATTTCTACCTTCAGAAGACTGTTAAAGAGCTCTCTGGGGGTTTTGTCCTATCACGCAGTTTGAATTACTCTTTTATTTTGTTTTCTTCTGTCTTTGGTTATTCTCTTCCTAAACATAATATTTCTAGAGACAATATTGGCATGCCCAATGACTCACTATCTTAGGCCCACTACTCAGTCATCAGTGTGAAGATGCCACAGACTGCATTTGCAACTTCAAGACCATCAACATTTCTCTCTCAGTTCTTTGCTTGGCTCCTAAAGACAGCATCGCCACATGCAATATCTATACTTAATAGTTCCAGAAGATGTCCTTTTATCTCCAACTAGCGGCTATGTAGGCATGATGTTGAGTGTGGCTCTGTGGCTTTAGTTCAGCTCTGTAGGATAGAATGTAAATTGGTAAGGTCTCGAAGGGAAGTGAAATGAGCACATGTGCCATGTATTCATTATCATGATATAAAACCATGTTTACAAACTCAAATATTTATAATGCAGAAAAGTTACAAAACCCCCCTGAAACCCCAACACATATCACTTAACTGTAGGCTTCTAAGTTCTTAGGTGTGCAGTGATTATCACAGAAGAAACACTGGTGATAACTGCTATCCAGGCAGTCCTGGAACTGCATTTAGAGAAATACTAATCTAGAATATACTAACCCTCTCCAGTGAGTTACTATATCCAGAGGAGAGAAGATTTGGCTGTGCTTCTGTGTTTATGGTACGGAACATAACAGGTTCCAATTCTTGAAGAGATCACTCCATACCATAGCACACTTAACAGGCCAGTTCTCTGGAAAGAAGTCAGGGAAAGGAAAAGTCCCGGTCTTTCTCTCTTTCACACTTCACTGTCTTGAAAATGGGGATATGATAGCCAAGACTACTGAGCTCCTGTGGAGGAAAGACTGTACAAAGGAAGAAGAGAACTGAGTGCTGCATTTCCCATGAGGTCAGCTGAGGACAGCACAGGTGTCTCCCACACACACAGTGAGCCCAGCTGCACAGAAACATCTTCCACACACCACACAGTGACCCCAGCTTGTCCTAGTAATCATAATAAAATTAGGTCTTAAAAGCACTTTTACACTTGAGGCCATTTGTAAGATCAGGGTAGAAACACACACACACACACACACACACACACACACACACACACACACACACTAGAGAGAGTTCTCTCTATTGTTGGTTGTGTTTGAGTTGTTTTATTCCTTTGAAAAGATTTTAGTTTGGAGCTGGGAATGCAGCTCAGGGGTGTGTGCAAGGCTCTACGGAGAACAAAGTTTTTAGTTGTGTTATTTTTTATTTGCGAATGTTCTTTTTTGTCTCAAAAATATCCCTCAGTTTCTGATAACACAAAACATGAAGAGATGTTTGAGGCACAATTCATTAAAGGGCCTACTATTGGACATGCGATGCATGTGGTTTTCACAAGAATTGGTTCTTCTTATAAGTCTGTTATTGTAATCTTTACAAATCAAAAGTAGACAAGAATTATGTTTTCTAACATGTATAGGATATGCTGCAGAAGCAACACTTTGTAAGCTCTTGAAGGGTAACCTCCTGGACTCCTTGTCTACATAGGCTCTTTAGGAGACTGTTCTTAACTTCCCATGGCAGTCTTCATTCTCTGATGGAAAGGGCAGCCTCTTCCTGGGGCAGTGTTTTGGCTTCACAAACATTGATCTGTCTTACATGCATGTGATTGTATTTTGAAAGTTGACAAAAGATTTGACATCTATGTTTTAGAGATGAGAAGGTTCAAAGGCCCTTTCACTCTAGTGACATCACAAATGCAAATGGTTTCACTCACCATTATTGACTCTATAGAAGATGGGCTGCAGGACACTGTGCTCCATCCTAGGACACATCTCTGGAAGGCCGTGCTAATTTCTTGGTATCACTGTGTATGCTGGATTGTTAAGAGGGGACAGCCAGATTTCTGTGAGGTCAGGAAAATAGAGCTGGGGTAATAGCTCAGGTGGCAGAGCTTGCCTAGCATACACAGGCCCTGGGTCAACCCCCAGCATCATATAAACCAGGCAGCTTGGGGCATACCTGTGATCTGAGCCCTTGGGAAGTGAAAACAGGAGGATCAGGTGTCCACGTGGATTTTGGACTGAACAATGAGTTCAGGGCCAGCCTGGGCTACATTCAACCCTGTTGAAAAGTACATGCCAAGTGAGGCATTGGCAAAGCTTTTTATATTTAAATTTAAAGAGGAAAGCAATCCCCGACTTCCAGCCCAGCACACCAATTGTATCAAATAAATATCAAATGTTAAGCCCTGAAAACTTACATGTAAATAATATTATACAGACAACTGCAGGTTGTATGTATGTATTTAGGGGTGTGTGTGTGTGTGTGTGTGTGTGTGTGTGTGTGTGTGTGTGTGTAACAACAATTAATGAAAAAAAGGTCATGCATTTGAACAAGAGCAGAGAGGGTTATATGGGAGAGTTTGAAGAAAGGAAATAAAAAGGGGAAATGATGTAATTATATTATAATCTCAAAAATAAAATAATTAAAAATTATGAAAGGAAAACATCCCCCTGTTTTCCCTGGGATTGAAGTTATGGACAGTTGTGGGTGCTGGGAATGGAACCAAAGTTCCCTGCAAGAGCAGCTAGTGCTCTTAAGCTCTGAGTCATCTGTCCCATTGTTGAAACTAAATTCTTATTAATCTGTACAGAGTTAAAAACATTATGATGGAATGAGATTCATTTAACATATATTTTTAAAAACCTACTCATAAAATACTTACAACTTTAAGAACTATTTGGCTAATCTCTAAATTTCCCACTAAAAACAATATGTTGTATTTTTTTGTCATATAAAGAACATGAAAGTTTTATTAAAATTCTGTTTGCTATTTAACTATATCAAAATGATGTGCACGGCTGATATGTAAGGGCTTTTAGAAATAATTATTTTGAGAACGCTTTCAAATAGATGTGTTTATTAACTTTTAAAGCAACATGGCTTTATAACGCATTGAACAGGTTGTATTTTTACAGATTCTTCATCTCTGGCTCCATTCTAAAGCCTCTCTTTAGTAGTTTTCAGTGTAATTTGTTTCTCTTTAAGTAAGTTCTTTTTGATAACAAATACTTATTAGGGTAAGTAGTACATCTTGCACTTTAAAGGCTAACACTATGATAGTCAGTGGTTACAGTTTACATTTAAAAGAATAACTTACACTAAACCAATGGGCTTGATATCATTAATGAACCACAGTTAATTGGTTCCCCAAGAAATTTACATATGTGTCTATGAGATACCCAGAAAAAAGACTCAATATCCAAGCCTCACATACGATCTGTGTGGTATGACCTTGTGACATTACAGTGGCCTTAAGAATTGTTCACTGGGGGTTTGACTTTCAGATTAAACAGTGATGCCAAAATAGTTTCTCCCAAGAAATGATTGTAATAATGCTGGGCTGTGTTCTTTAACTCTGCTGGGGAATCTTGCAGTATGCTACAATCAGCAATGGAAACTGTTAGTCTAATCTTCAGGTGGCAAACATTGCTTTAATTTGCAGTAATTCAATTCTAATGAATTTCTGGAAGAGCAAAGAACATACAGACTAATTCAAATTTATTCCCAAATGTTAAGAAAAAAGTAGCTGATTCGTAGGGAATGAAAGAAATCCTAGTTTTTGTTTCTTTTTAGAAATATGAAGTACTTTATTTTGTCTTGATCAAGCCAACATATCTTCAAAATAGAATTAACATTAGCACTAATAAGTAAATTTATAGATGCCATTTAATAAAATATATTAGTAGAAACAAAATAGCAATAAGAACAGAAATATTTTTAAAGTCAGGGTGTCATGGTTTAAGACTAGAGGAAAAACGTTTTAGCAAAAGTAGAAGTAAAATGTTTACCTTTTTGTTTATTTGTGGTGTTTTGTGTGCTGCATATGCAGTATAGATGTGTGTGAAAGTGTATGAGTGTGCACACATGTGCATGTGTAGGTGCTCCTACGTGCCTGTGTGTGGGAGCTAAAGGTAGGTGTTGCTGTCTTTCCTTGATCACTCTCTACCACCTTGTGAATTTCTGAATTGTTCCTTTTAAACTTAAGGAAAGTATGTATGCAGTTATAATGTTATACTCTACATATGTGTGTGGAACTGTATATGAAATACATACATACACACAGACACAGACACACACACACACACACACACACATACACACATTATGTTATCCATGGAGATGGGAGGATGTTAAAAACTTAAAGAGAGTGGACAATCACATGATGTTCTTAAATCAGACTAATTAGACATTAGCCCATAATTAGCGACTCAAAACTGCTTTTAAATCATGAACACTTCACTTCAGTTTTTCACCTTAGAATGATGAAGACAGATCATCATCAAACATGACCAAACACAGCAGGCATTTCGCTTCCTCAGGGGGTGGGCTGTTTCTAGGTGGTGTTGGCAGCATGTCCGCCCCGGACCTCTGGACTCCTTTAGTCAGTTGCTACTTTGGAGAGATTACTTTTACTTCTCTGAGTGATTTAAATGACTTCTCCAGGTGTTTTATCTAGTCACTGTTAATCAAGGAGGTATTAAATACTGCTGGTTAATGATCTCAGAAAAGAAGAGCAGGTCGGAGAAATTCCTCCCCTGTAAGTGAAGTGAATAATCTAGAGTGTTTGAAAAGTGGTTGATGAGGATGAAAACGAGATGTGCAGACATGTTCTCTGGACCTGCGTTAAACAAATCACACTTGTGGGTGAACTTTGGATCACCACGCTAAATGAGTACTTATTATGATACAAAACCGTAAAGCTTCAGTGTGAACACTGACTTGGTCATTTATTATCTCGCTACATATATATGTCTCCATTTTTGAATCTCTAAAAGCAGAATAATAAAACAGAGTGAGTTCGGAAGAACTGAAGTAAGGCGGAGCTTTCAATGCAAGGCTGAACCTTTTCATGTCTCCCACTGTCCCATCCATGGAAGGTCTTTCTGGGAGTTGAGGTTATTCTAACATGAAGCTAGCTTGCAAATACTTGACATTTGATCTCACGGAAACTCTCTGAGGGCTGTGAATGGAGATCTTCAGCAGTCTTGCATTGGAAACAAGAGACATAAATTGAGAAGGGTGCACAGAGACCAGTGGCCGCTGGGAAGGATACGATCAGTGCCGGGAAACAGCACTGCACCTTTTACCATTTCTCCCATGATGCACCCTACTGACCACATGTCAACTGAAAACAAAAATGAAATGAATATAAGCAAGAACACAGAAATAGATCAATACATAAGTAAAACACCAAGGCCACTCACACCATAGAATCATTGCCTGTACTTCCCTGACTGAGGCAGAGGCCAGTCCGTGACCAGGTGGGCCTTGAGGTATAAACAGGGCTCGCATGGAATGTCCAGCCCTTTCTGCTGCACAGCAGAACCAACAAAGCCATCTGAAGCTACTGATGTCTGATTATATTACTTTGCAATTATAATTCAATGCTTTCTCTCACTTCTGATTTAAAAGATCTAATTTGCATTCATCTGCTGGAATCTAAGTGATTTGTATTGAAAATTATCCTAGGCTGTGTTAATAGGGGAGACATGTAAATCAATATCATTTTCATTCTTTTATGTACCATATCAGGAAAAGGAAAGGAAGAAAAGCTAGCGGTGTGCACCCCAAAAGAAAATTACTTTTATAAAAGGCATTCATGCTTGTTTATAAATATGAATAAGTTTCCAGAAGCAGAAATGCCTGTTGGAGAATGAATGTTTTGGAATATGCAGGCTCCGTCATTGAATCCCATCAAAGGAGCAGTTTCTAAGCTGGAAGTCTTGTCCTCCTCCATAAACATGGACTTTTGTAATGCTAAAAGTGCTGGCTATTCAAACAGAACTGTTCAACATGAAATAAACAAGATTAAAGAGCAAACACTTCTGAGACTGAAAATCAAAAGAAATCTGGAATGGGAGGGTCAATTACAATGGTCTCCTTGCTATTACCAGTTATCATCCAGAACTGAAACCAGGAAGGCAGAGCAAGGGCACAGGAGGTGCAGGTGGGGGGAGGGGGTAAAAGGGGTCGGGGGAGGGGGTAGGGAAGGGCGAGCAAGAAAGGGAAGCTCCCTCCCTCCTGCAGCTGCACCCACTTGCTCTCACAGAGTCGAAGACAGGCTGAGCAACACTGGAAGGAAACAGAATGTGGGGGGAATGGAACAAAGGGGGTGCAGGGACAGCAGCACCTCATGGCATTGCTCCACTCAGGCTTTAAATTACATGTAGTAATTTGGCAGTGTCCTGAAGGAGGTCCTGGAAGATTCTTTCCACTGTGAAAAACCTCACTGGAGTGAAACCCAGGGTGCCCATTGCTTAGTCCCTAAACCCTGAGGAGAAAATGTGTTTGCTTCCATTTCAGGAAAGCAAGGGCCATGCAAACGGTCAGGGAAAGACAGAGCAAATGGTTGTGTGTCCATTAGGATGAGTTAGAAGTGTCTGGTCATCACTGCCTCACAAGAGGCTCGGAATGTTTGAGGAAAGAAAAAAAATGCAACAGCTCTGGGAAAGCGTTTTATTTTTAAATTGCAAGTAATCTTATCACTCTGTCCCAAGCAACCCATCTATGTGTGATGTGTGTGCAAGGATGAGTGTGTATAGTGTGTGTAGTGTGTGAGTGTATATGTGTACTATGTATGTGGTATGTGTACTGTGTATATAGTATGTATGTGTAATGTGTGTGTAGTATGCATATTTGTGAGTATATATAATGTCTGAGTGTGAATGTGTGTCATGTGTAGTGTGTGTGTTTGTAGTATGTGTCATGTATATGTGCAGTGTGTTTGTATAATGACATCGTGTAAGGGTGTGAATGTGTGTGGTACAGGAGAGTTAAAGAAGAAAGGCAGGTAATTAAAGCACAAGCTGTGTGATCTCCTGCCTGCCCATAAATGTTTGGAAAAGCTGCCAAGGAGCTATTTAGAACTTTGATGCATCTGTTTCTCTTTCCCATGTGGCAGATATGTCTACAGTACCTGTGCAGCACCTCTGGCAGATATGTCTACAGTACCTCTGGCAGATATGTCTACAGTACATCTGCAGCACCTCTGGCAGATATGTCTATAGTACCCCTGGCAGATATGTCTACAGTTCCTCTGCATTACCTCTGGCAGATCTGTCTACAGTACATCTGGGAGATCTGTCTACAGGACATCTGGGAGATCTGTCTACAGGACATCTGGGAGATCTGTCTACAGTACATCTGGGAGATATGTCTACAGTACATCTGGGAGATATGTCTACAGGACATCATCTGGGAGATATGTCTACAGGACATCTGGCAGATCTGCCTACAGAACATCTGGGAGATGTATCTACAGTACATGTGGCAGATATGCCTACAGTACATGTGGCAGATATGCCTACAGAACATCTGGGAGATTTGTCTACAGTACATGTGGCAGATATGCCTACAGAACATCTGGGAGATATATCTACAGTGCATGTGGCAGATATGCCTACAGAACATCTGGGAGATATATCTACAGTACATGTGGCAGATATCCCTACAGTACACATGGCAGATATGCCTACAGAACATCTGGGAGATATGTCTACAGTACATGTGGCAGATATGCCTACAGTACATCTGGGAGATATGTCTACAGTACATCTGGCAGATATGCCTACAGTACATATGGCAGGTATATCTACAGTACCTTTGGAACATATGCCTACAGTACATCTGGCAGGTATATCTACAGTACCTCGGATACATGTGTCTACAGTACCTGTGGCAGATGTGTCTATAGTACCAGTACCTGTGGCAGATGTGTCTACAGTACATGTGGCAGATATGCCTGCAGTACATCTGGGAGATCTGTCTACAGTACATCTGGGAGATCTGTCTACAGGACATCTGGGAGATCTGTCTTCAGGACATCATCTGGGAGATCTGTCTATAGGCCATCATCTGGCAGATATGCCTACAGGACATCTGGGAGATCTGTCTACAGGACATCATCTGGCAGATCTGTCTACAGGACATCTGGGAGATCTGTCTACAGGACATCATCTGGGAGATCTGTCTACAGAACATCATCTGGGAGATCTGTCTACAGAACATCATCTGGGAGATCTGTCTACAGAACATCATCTGGGAGATCTGTCTACAGGACATCTGGGAGATCTGTCTACAGAACATCATCTGGGAGATCTGTCTACAGGACATCTGGGAGATCTGTCTACAGAACATCATCTGGGAGATCTGTCTACAGGACATCTGGGAGATCTGTCTACAGAACATCATCTGGGAGATCTGTCTACAGGACATCTGGGAGATCTGTCTACAGAACATCATCTGGGAGATCTGTCTACAGAACATCATCTGGGAGATCTGACTACAGGACATCTGGCAGATATGCCTACAGTACATGTGGGAGATATGTCTACAGAACATCTGGGAGATATACCTACAGTACATGTGGGAGATATATCTACAGGACATCTGGGAGATATGCCTACAGTACATGTGGGAGATATGCCTACAGTACATGTGGGAGATATGTCTACAGAACATCTGGGAGATATGCCTACAGTACATGTGGGAGATATGTCTACAGTACCTGTGTCAAATGTGTTTTCAGTCCCTCTGGCAGATATGTCTACAGTACATATGACAGATGGGTCTACAGTCCCTCTGGAACATATGTCTACAGTACCTCTGGCAGATGTGTCTACAGTACCTCTGGTAGATGTGTCTACACCCTTTTTACTGCTTCAGAACTAATTCCACCACTTAACTGTTGTGTGACTTTGACCAACTTCACCTCTCTAAATGTTATTTTCATCCTCTAAAATGTCAGCACTAAAAAGCATTTATTGTGTAAAATTTTCAATGTTGTATTTCTGGTAAAGCCCTTTCCATATTGCCTGGTGATAGTTTTCAAAAAACTAGCTTCAACACATATGTATATTGTATTATATATAGAAACTAAACATACACACAAAAAGTTCAATTTTTAGTTACATAATTTATATTCAGATACATAATAACTTTTCATAGTTTTTGTTTGTTTTTTAAAGTGAGTGAACCTGACTACTCACTGGGCAGCCCATTTCACTGCTGAAGCCACTTAGAATGGAATACTCCATATCGAATCACCAGAGGCTCCATGAAACTTCTAGTCTCTTAGCCAGCTGTTCTCAACCTGTGCGTGAAGACTCCTTCGGAGCTGAACGACCCTTTCACAGGGGTTGCATAGCAGATATCCTTCATATCAGATATTTACACTACAATTCATAACAGCAGCAAAATTACAGTTATAAAGTAGCAACAAAAATAATTTTGTGGTTGGGGATCACCACAACATGAGGTATTAAAGGGTCACCGCATTAGGAAGGTTGAGAACCACGCAATAAACAATGACTCTATTTCCACATTTTAAAAAAATATCTGAGAAATATGTCAGCGTGGTATAATGCTGAGTCACTTCTCTCTTAAAACTGACCAGTTTTATCCTTTAGAATAAAATCTTGTGATATTTTTATAATGGTCCCTCATATACAGACCAATATCATCAGTAATATCGGTGATCAGAATGGGAACAGGGTCCTTATCTTGCTGTACCCTCAATAGGCTCTGGACAGTTATTGGCTCAATAACTAATATATTGCCAACTGGTATGAATCCCTGCTCTCGCTCTCGCTCTCTCTCTCTCTCTCTCTCTCTCTCTCTCTCTCTCTCTCTCTCTCCTCTCCTCTCCTCTCCTCCTCCTCCTCCTCCTCCTCCTCCTCCCCCCACCGTGTGTATGTGTGTGTGTGTGTGTGTGCGCGCGCACACGCTTGCTCATGTACTTTTGCAGGATATCCACATTCCAAAGTAAAAGATGAACATTCTTCTACACTTATCTTCCCTTCCCAGTCAGAACTCAAAATAGTCTTAAGGAATCATAAAATGTTTATACAAAAAAAAAAAAAAAAGAAAAGACAAACATGAACACCAGGTTTAAGTTCCAAGGTCCGCTTGGCCACTGGCACGCGTCTAAGTGACCGTACCTGAAGCCCTTGAATTCCCTGTAGGTTTTCCTCTCTGTTCACCATTCTTCTGACTACCTAGACTGTGTGGCAGGTGTGCCAGTTCTTGTGCCCAGAAGTAGCAACCTCTAAAGATTAACGTACACATGGAGCCCTACATGAGTTTTGTGGGCTCACAATGAGGTTAATACTCAATATCCAGTCATGTAACACAGTCTATAAATTGGTCATCCCCCCCCATCAGAAACAGGTGAATTTAGAACTCGGATCATTGATCAGGGAAGACCAGTGAGTGGTAAACCTTCACTTCATGTATGTACAGTGGTTGAGAATGCTTATCAAGGCTACACCAGGTTAATCTATGAAATTTTGACAATATTAGAGTGGATGGTACCACAGATAAGTATCCATTGGAAACTGAATTCTCGCACTTTCTAAGGCATATTGGGTCTCTATATAGGACGCTGATAGGGTGCCATTTTGGCTATGTTACTACAGTGTGCCTCCACCCCCAGCATCCCACAGCAGGGAGCCAATGTATTTACAATTATAATACCCAGATAGTGTGTCACTTTGTTTAAAAGAAATTTTAAGCATTTTCAGATGTTGCTAAAATATAATCATCAATTTTCTGAGAATATCTGGTTTTTTACACAAGTAAGTTGATTCTAAATTATCTTCTTCTTTTCAAACTTTATCTTCCACCTAAATCCAAGGAAAGAAATCCTAGTCACTGCTTTTACATTTTCCTAATAGCTTGGGTCATAATTCATGATTAAACAGTTCTCGGGCTGTGTGAACGCTGCGTTTTGGATCTTCTATGACACCTCAAATACTAAGGCTAGAGCAGTGGTTCTCAACCTTCCCAATGCTGCGACCCTTTAATACAGTTCCTCATGTTGTAGTGACCCCCAACCATAAAAGTATTTTTGTTGTTACTTCATAACTGTGATTTTGCTACTGTTATGAACTGTAATGTAAACATCTGGGTTTTCTGATGGTCATAGGTGATGCCTGTGAAAAGGTCATTCAACTCCAAAGGGGCCGCGCCCCAGAGGTTGAGAGCCACCAGGCTAAAGGCTCAGTGACCAGTCTGTGGAGCTATAGGAAGCAGAGGTGCCTTTCGGAAGAACTTTGTGGAAGAAGTTCAGTCTTCAGGGGTTGACCCTTAAAAGTGTAGAGAGGGGGTGTCTCTGCAGTTCTCTCTTCTCTTCCCCACTTCACGTTAGCCATGGACTGAAACATCTGAAACTGTGTGTCCCAACACCCTTCCTTCTTGTGAGCCACGGCCTGGGGTCCTGTACATCTGAAACTGTGTGTCCCAACACCCTTCCTTCTTGTGAGCCATGGCCTGGGGTCCTGTCGCCACAATAGACGGGGACCAACACAGCCGCCCCCTGGGAAACTTGAAAGTATCCAGGTTTGGAGACTGCCTCTGAAACTGCTCTGATTCATCCTTTAGCACGCTGAACCAAGTTGTCACTTAATTTAGAATTCAGACAACATTTTTCGTAGTTTCTTCCAACAAACCTCAAAGGACGAAAGAAAGATCATTTCTTTGGGAATCTTACATTTTGAAAATCAATCTTTAAAAATCACAATGTTTTAAAACCAAAGTAGAACCTTAATAGAGTACTAACGTCCTCAAACAAACTGAGAACACGTGTGTTTTTCCTATGTAAGACCCACACACAGCAGTTCCTGAGACACCCTGTAAAACACTTCAGTGCCACAGACTCAGAGGAACACTTATCCTGGGTCCATCTACCTAACTCCTTCCCTTCATAACCCTGGAGATATGTTGCTCTCATATCTCTCTCACACAAATATATATATATATATATATATATATATATATGTATGTATGTATATATGTATGTATATATAATGTATATATGTAGGAAGAAAACTAGTGGTGAAAATGAACCTTATTAAACAGTTTCAAATAAAGAATTTATCTCATTCTTTAAAAAGGTGATCATCATTACCACGTTAACAGATAAGAAAAAATGATCACAAAAATGTATACTACAAATGTATCTAAAGCCAACATTTAATGCTGTTAGAGATAAACTTGTATTATCTTAGGGACAATGATAGGATAGTATAATATTTTATAATACTATTATAAAATAACATGTTAATTATAAACTTATTGGGAAGTAAGTCCTGTTTCAAACAGTTAATGTGACTATCTGTCCATGGCATAGATACAACAGTCATGACCTTCAGTTTCTATTTTACTTTTACTATCTCCAGCTTTCGTGTGCAAACTTTGATATCATGTTCTGTTAATAGGACGATATTTTCTTTGCTTGTCTCATTGTGTGGGAAGTCGTTTCCCTGCCCCTTAGCACCATCCCTCCCTAGCAAGGTCTTGTACCTGTTGTTTTCTTTCTAGCTAATGTTTTTGTGCTTACAGGAAGACAGTCAAGAAGGGTGTTTATTCTATCATACTGCCTGCTTTAATTGGAGACAATGCACCCCATATCTAGAATTTTGAAATGAATACCATGTACTAAGTTCCAACAGAAGCCAAGTCCAGAAAACTCTCGTCAAGAACTACAGAAAAAGGACCACTGTGGGTTCCTTGTTCAAAGAAGATCCTTCCATTTGATATAGAAAATAAAAACATACAGTAGAAAAAAAGTGTGTAAAAGAAGCAAGGTTCACAACAGGACTGATGGACATATGGACTCACAGAGACTGCGGCAGCATGAACAGGACCCGCACAGGTCCAAGCCAGATGGGGTCCCAGCGCGGAGAGGGAAGTAGACACGGGCTCCCATCCCTAACCCAGAAGCTACCTCCAACTGACAACTGCTCACAGAGGAAAACTTAGTTTTCTCCAGTCGAGTCTCACTGAGGACACAAGCCACAGCTCAGGGTCTGCAGGGCATGTGCCCAGCAGAAGATGCCAACATAAAATGAGCTCAGTGGCGTTTGGGGGCAGTTTTTGTCTCATGTCACTTTGGGCACTTTTTATCTTACTGGTCTTTTGCTAGTATGTTACGGTTTCACAACTTGTGTTTTTATGGGTTTTGTTTCTGTGTGCCTGTGTGTGTGTGTGTTTCTAGTGCTTTTTTTCTTTTTTTTAATTCTCTGGTTGTTTCGGGTTTTTGTTGTTGTTGTTGTTGTTGTTTTTCTTGATGTTGCTGTTGTACTGTTTGGTTGGTTGATTTTGCCTGGTTTTTTGGGTTTTTTTTGTTTTTTTTGTTTTTTGGGTTTTTTTTTGTTTTGTTTTTTTGTTTTGTTTTGTTTTGTTTTTCGAGACAGGGTTTCTCTGTGTAGCTTTGGAGCCTTTTCTGGAACTCACTCTGTAGCCCAGCCTGGCCTCGAACTCACAGAGATCCGCCTGCTTCTGCCTCCTGAGTGCTGGGATTAAAGGCGTGTGCCACCACCGCCCAGAGCCTGTTTGTTTTCTAAAGAGAGAGGAGAAAGAAAGCATGGAGTTGGATGGATGAGAAGGTGTAGAGGATGTGGGAGGAGATGAGGAAGGGGAAAAGGTGATCAGAATACACTGTATGAAAAAGTTATTTTCAATTAAAAAAAAGAATAAGCAGGCTTAAAGAAGGCTTGTGAAAAGGCTGGGGTGCCGTGGGAGAGTCTGGGATCCCGAGGACAATGCAGGGATGCTGTGGGAGAGTCTGGGATCCCGAGGACAGTGCAGGGATGCCATGGGAGCATCTGGGATCCTGAGGACAGTGCAGGGGTGCCATGGGAGAGTCTGGGATCCCGAGGACAGTGCAGGGATGCTGTGGGAGTCTCTGGGATCCTGAAGACAGTGCAAGGGTGCCGTGGGAGTCTCTGGGATCCCGAGGACAGTGCAGGGGTGCTGTGGGAGAGTCTGAGATCCCGAGGACAGTGCAGGGGTGCTGTGGGAGAGTCTGAGATCCCGAGGACAGCGCTGCCATGCTGGGGCTTGGAGTGAGTGGACAGAAGGAGGACTGCACAGGGTTTGGGGAAATTTCTAACCAAGTGAGTTGAAGCCGTTTCACTATAAACTTGCTGAAAGAAAGAGAATTCACACAGAAGGCAGAGGGCCCTCTTCTCTGTACTCTGTAAACAGCCCAGCTCTGAGGGAATCTGTTTCCATCATGAAACTATCACAAAAATTGAATGAGTTAATGCACAATATAAAAAATGAGTTAGAAACATTGAAATATTAAAATAATTAGAAAATTAATGGATAGAAAGCAAATCCAATTATGTATACACTCTGTGTGCGTGTGTGTGAGTATGAGTGTGTACATGGGTGAGCAGGTGCTTATTCCTGTGTATGAGCAGGTGCATGGAGTCAAAGAACAATCTCAGGCACCATTCCTCAAGCTATATCCATTGTTTTTTGAGACAGGGTCTCTCATTAGCCTGGCGTTTGCCAAGTAAGCTAGACTGGTTGCCAGAGCCCCCGGGATCTGCCTGAATCATCTCTCAGGTGCCGGTACTGCAGGAATGTACTGCAATGTCTGGTCTCTTTAGGCGTGTTCTCACAACGGAACTTGTGTTTCTGTGCCTGCAAGGCAAATTGCTTTACCAACTGATCCATCTCTCTGGTACTCTATGTTTTTATGTTTAAAATCGCATATCTTTGCCAACATCCTAACTCAGTAGTAAGTAAATGGCCCTGGGATGGAATCAGGGTAATAGCAAACACCCAGAAAAGCCCACAGAGTTTCTCAAAATGAAAAGATAGATTTAAGTGAAAAAAAAATCAGTCATTGGTAAAAATTTCATAAGATTTTTTCTGATTTGCAAAGGCATTTTAATGTTTTTGCTTTCTTACAGAATTAAAAGTTCTGTGAAAAGTAAGGAATGATGTTGAATATAGACTATTGTGTTATTTTCCAGTCAGAATAATTTGATACTCTTATTAATATTAATTAATTTACATGTATTTTAATATTTCTAAGTAGGAGAGCCGGCAGATCTTGAACTAGTCAGGGTCTCAATTAATGCATACTAAACTTCAATATTACTTCCAGCAAATCCTATAATTATTTCAATTATGCTGACATATTGTCATAGTTCTTCTCCGGGTAAACCATCAAATCCTTGTGCCTGTTCTTTGTGGTTCAGTGAGCTTCCTCAATGGCCTGATCTTCCTCTAAGGACAGTAGGAAGCCCGAGTCAGAAAGTGACAGTGTTGTAGACTTGTATCACACAGAGCAGTCAGCCTGGCTATCAAAGACCTGTGCTCTGTGTTATAACCACTCGAGATAAAGGAACACAACACACAGACCTCCCTACAGGCTGTACTCTCTGTGTTAGAGATTAGACTTGATGAGCACATGTATCAGGATGCAGAGTTTCCATACTGACTTTTACACAGTTTCATTCAGGTTGAAAATTTTTCTAAAACAAATAAAAATAAAAGGCAGGCCCCCAAAGAATTAAAAAAAAAAAAAAAAAAAAAAAAAAAAAACAGAATATCGTCAATGATGTGTTTATCTCTGTTTTGCTGAAGGGTCAATTTAGATTTTAAAAGTTTCAGTTTATTCTAATTGTGTCAGCTGTTGAGTTTCAACTGTCAAAAGAGAAGAGCAACTCTGAGAAGTAAGTGGAGAGCTAAATTTCGCTCACAGGAGGGTCTTGCTCTGTGGAAAAGTGACCTAGGACAGCCAGGTCTCAGGCTGCTGAGAAATCCTGGCCTGTCTTTCTCCACCAGCAGGTGACCCACAGGAACTGCAGCCTCTACTCTGAGCAGTGATGGAGAGGTACCTCTCTCTGTTTTTAATGTATTTTACCCCAAAGGCAAAAGCACAAAGAATAATTTCTGCTTGTGAGTAAGATCAGTACACTGACATGTGAATACGGGTTATAATGTTCAGACACATTGGTTATGTAATTGATCCCCAAACTACAAATAACTATCTTGATGTAAAGAAAAAGTCTCATGTAGTCACATCTGAAATGTGCCTGTGGACACAGGCATGAGGCAAATGATCGTGTAAAATGAATTATAGACAGAAGGATGTCTCAGGGTTGTCTCAACCTCTACACCAGTACTACCCAATGAAAAAGACAACAGCCCCACATGTAAATTGTGCATACAATTTAAAATGTGCCAATATTAACAATAAAAAAGAATAGGAAGGAACAGGTAAGATCAATTGTATCAATATGTGTTTTACCTCAATACACTCAAAATCTTGTCACTTCACACATATTCAGTAGGAAGTCATTACTGGGTCACTGCACATGCTTTGTGTATTTCTAGATAGTGGTAAGCACTGTATTCATTCAGTACTTGTAATTCAATTTATAATTTCAAGTGCTGAGAAGTGGCATCTGGCTCCAGGGTCTTTATCACTGAAGGGCTAGAAGAGACCAGCACTTTGTGTCAATGCTGGGACTTAGCAATATCATACTAACGTCCAGCAGAATGCATAAATGCTCATTTGCTATTGACTTCTTCTTAAGTCATGGTTTTTGAACTCTAACCTTTCTTTTCATGTTGAAATAAAATTATGGTCTTTCTTATATAAGGATTACTTAATAGAACTTTCTCAAATAAAATGTGTAATAGAGTTATCTGCCATGTTTCTTATTGACAAAATCCAAATCTCTAACAATTATTCTGATTAACACTGTACTGCCGTTGAAGCTGTCAGTCAGTGCTGACCATAATTTGCACTAGCATTCATTAGTAAGATATTCTGCATTCATCAAAGTATGTTCTCCTGGTGCTATATGAAGTTTATTTTCCACATATCATAAACACAAATGGGTACTTTTACTAGAGAGTGAATTTCTGGTCACTGAAGAAATTCATCTGCTTTAGTAATTCTCATGCATACACAGCCCTCTAAGAAACCTAGTGGGAAAAGCAATGACCTAATCGTGTGTGTGTGTGTGTGTAGTGTGTGTGTGTGTGTGTGTGTGTGTGTGTGTGTGTGTGTTCAAGTGTGCAGGTGCAGGTGGAGGCCAGAGGTCATTGTCAGGTATTGCCCTCAGTCACACTCCACCTTGAGTTCTGAGTGAGGGGCTTTCCCTAGACCTGGAGCTCTTTGATTGTCTAGGCTGCCTGGCAGTGAGGTCTGCCCCTCCACTGCAGTTACAGCTGGGTGCTTCTGCATGTGTGCTGGGGATTTGAACTCAGGTTCTCACTCTGGTGCAGCAAGCAGAGCCCTATAATTGCCTGTGTATATACCATCTCTCAACCTCTCAACCTCAAGTGAATGAAGTCCTATTAAAGTCACCTGTGTTGATGTGAATGATAGTTATGATTCCTAAGGGTGGAAGTTCACCCTTTACTGGGGCTATGCATGCTACAGTGGCCTATTTACACCTGTCTATGCATGGACCCATAGATGAAAGCTTAGACTGTCAGGGAAAGTAAGTAGGGAAATCAGGCTTGAATATTGTGGATCATAAATCACTTTAGAAAGATCATGGGAAATGACCTGCAAAGAGTGACTTCATTTGCTAATTATGTTTTTGTTGTTATTGTTTTGTTTGTTTTTCACTTAGAGTCTGGTGGTCTCCATTACTTCTGAAAAATGGCATTCCTATTTTAGCTTATAAGAAAGGCTTGCTGTTGGAAGTTAAGAAGAAGAAGTCATGTGGTAGGCAGTCTACAGTGCTGGAGAGAGTATAGAAATCGTCACTTCATTGTGACAAGTACTCCACTTACCCAACTTTCTGCTCTGTCTTTACTCTGCTGGTAAAATCATTACGAGTTTAAAGGAAGAGAAAATAAAACAGGTGAAGCCAAAGGTACAAGGATACAGTCCCTTCCGGGAAAGAGGATTTTGTGGCGAACCATTTCTCCCATGATGCATCCCACAGACCATATATCCACTGGAACAGGAGAGAGGGAGCGAAGACAGGAGGAAAGCAAGGTTAACTGAGGTAACTGCCTCTGGTGACGGGAAAGTAAGACTCTCACATTCCACCTCAAGTGGCTGAATGTGAGTTAAAATTCACATTGCGTTATCACACAGTCTCTACGATGAGAGCTCAAATTCATGTGTAAAACAGAGTATTCTATGGAAGCCCAAACTGCATCTTTATTGACATGAGTTGGCGATGTCACAGACAGGAAGAGAACAGTCACTAAGCCAAGGGAATCTCCAGGCAGGTGTCAGCTAAAGGTCTCAGAGACAGTTTTGATAGCATTTGCTGGATACATCCCTGTAGGGTGACTCTGTTCACCTCCTATTTTGTTTAGTTGTGTGCAGTGGGCAGCAAGAGAACATCCTTTGTCCCAAATAAGAGTTCATTCAACCAAATCCAAGAGACTAGGAAGTGGTTGGTGAGCTTTGTGGTGAGAAACTGTAAATCCTGTGCTACAGCATTGATTTTTCACTCAGAAATTATTCTTTAAGATAAACACCAGCTCTAATTTCTATCTTAAATATTTTGAGAAAAAATGATAAATTAGCATATGCACAAAGGAGATATTGAGAAGTGAAAATGCATAAAAGGTGTTAAAACTGAAGTATGTGTATTTATTTCCCAATTGTCCTGTTTGCTAACCGACATGTCTCCTACCGACCTTAACTCTCTCCAGTTTCACATTTATCAGGGACAAGGAGATTTTAAAACAAAAACATTAGGCAGAGCTGCTCCAAGGGGTGGAAAGCAGGGTGAGGTGCACAGGAGGGGCATGCCTGGAGCAAGAACAAGCTGTTTTTTTCTGCATGATAACCACCCTCAGCGGACAGAAAAGATGACACACAGGTACGAGACACACCTCCCTGCACAGCAATGAGGGTTTTTCATTGTTTTGTGGGCCTTTCGAATAAAGACAGGAACAGGGATTGAATACCTTCTGTCTGTGTGACAAAGATCTAAAAACACAGACCAGACAAACTCAGACTTCCAGGCTTGTCCGTCCTTATCCCTTCTAATTTTTGTGACACATAGTAATCATACCTGTGGATATTTGCTATATGCACACAATGTGTAGTGATCATATCAGGGTAATTAGCATATTTACAATCCGTTGCGTTGGGATATTCAAAATCTTCCCCTTAAAATATACAATAAATTATTGGTAACTCTGGTCCTCAATTCTTGACTTCTCTTTAATTAATCCTCCTTGTGTTTCACTCAGGAGGAAGGCTCCATTAACGTAAGTCAGAAGGTGACACAGCTCTGGCAGTGGCCTGCTCAGAGCTGACTGTCCCTTTGTTGCATACAAAGACATCAGTGTAACAGCAATCCTCTAGACTGGAAGTGTGCAAATGATTGTTTCTAACTTCAATGGCACATAAATGCGCTCTGCAGTAATTACACTAAAAAACACAGTAGTACTTGTTTTGATAAAATGTGGGAAAATGGATCACTAGGAATTAAACATATAAAACATAAAAACAGGTATTCAGGGCACATATACAAATCTAACTTAAAGCTAATATAAATTCTAAGTATATTTGATATGGTTTTCAACATGGCTCTATATAATAAGTATTTCAGACAAAATGATAGACTGCAAAGCTTTCCAAGAAGTTTTTTTATAAACCCTCTGTTTTAATCAATCAAAATTCAATTTGAATTTCAAATATTTTTCTGAGTCTTTCTTTCAACATGTTCATGTACATTAGATTTTCTTGTCAAAGAAATAATGTAAAATTGAATGTTTTTTTCCTTTACATGGTTTCTTGGATTTATTAAGATTTACTAGATAGTGCTACACTAAATATTACTTACAGAGGATTTAACATAACAACAAGAAGCTTATAGTTTGAATGATGCTAACTTGACTTGCTTCAAGGTTCTGTAATATCTTTGTTAGTCTTTCTTGAGGACCACAGCCATCAACCCGAGATATTACACAAAAGCCAAGTGTTTACCTAAAGCATCTTTCTCACAGTTTCCACAAGTATCTGGACTACATTGCAATGCAGTTAGGAGTGATTCTCCCTGTCTGAAGCCTGTGTGCCAGTTAGCAGTCACCCGACTGTGTAATCACACTCTATTTGCAATTCTTTTTCAGCTATCGAATTTTAGAGTTCCTGTAGCCAAACCTGCTTCTCAGAAACATGCTTCACATTCTTCACGCCTGACCCCCCTAGTGGTATTTAAGAACTCTCTGAATAAGAACGCTGGCAGTTCTTTTTCCAAAGGATTTCTCTGTTACAACAAAAATGACTCAGTTATCTAAAGCACAAACCCTCGGCTTCACTGTTCCAGGGTCATCTCCCTACCGTTCTCCTTGTAGCCCATTCCCAGGATGACCTCAGGGGCTCTGTAATATCGTGTCACCACATACGGAGTCATCATAAAGCTTGTGCCTGCTGTCCTGGCCAGTCCGAAGTCAAGAATTTTCAGAGTGCAATCAGACTTGACCACAATGTTACTGGGTTTTAAGTCCTGACGATAGGAACAGGGGGAGAAAGTGAAAGTGAGTTTCTACAAGAACTGCGATTTCTAGTCTAACACTACACAGTGCAGCCTTGCACTGCAACAGCCTTCTGCAGGACCCTACGGAAAGCACAGGATTACTGTGACAAGCCATAGGTAGTTTTAGATTTTGAAAAATGCCCTTGTAAAATATTTTAAGTTCAGAAGAGAACTGTATTGTTATTTTTACAACTTAGGCTCACATGGGAAGAAGTCTTGGGAAAAATAACTCATCATTTGTTGTCATCTCTTAGGTTTCTCTTTAGGACAACATAAACCTTTAAGGATGAGTGTCATTTTTAGGTCTGACAGGGAGCATATCAGGGTAGCTGCCCTTATTTTTCCAGAAAGGAAGAATGGAAATGAGCTGTCTTATTTCAGCTACTCATCCGACTTTGAATGTCAAAGGGCTAGGAAATACAAGGCTCTTCAGAAGTTGGCTCTCAGTGAGCAAAAATACAAACTCAAAGTCTACCAGAGCACACACAGAAGGCCCTTCTACATATCAGTTAGTCGGGTGCTAACGCTACCCATCTACAAATTTACCAAGTGCATGGTATTTGACCAATTCTCCCTAAAAAAGTACTTCAATGCTGTTCTTTCTGTTCCCTAGCAGTCGGCATACTGCAGTTCTAGAGTAAATGTTCTTACCCTGTGGATAATTCCAGCAGAGTGGAGATGCTTGATGCCACACAACATCTGGTACAGCAAATAAGACATCCGCTCGTGGTCCAACTCCATTTGAATCACCTGACACAAGTTGGCATCCATCAGCTCCATCACTAGGTAACTAGAAGGTAAACCCATTGTATTAGTTCCAGAAAGGAGGTTCTAGAATGACCTTCCATCGCTGTCAGAGTCCTGTACTTTATCTAAGTTTATTGAACTTCCAAGTTCTGTGATTGCTTGAGTTGAGACTATGGGAAACTTCCAAGTATATCATGATGAACAGCTGCAGCGACTCAACCACATGCATATAGCAACATCACTAATTAGTATGTGGCTCATGCCCATCTGTTCTCTAACCTTTAGTGATCACACTTTTCCCTATATTTCCTTAATTCTCTCCTAAGCACTATGATTACAAATGAGGAAAGGAATCAAGACAGTCACTTCTAAAGTGTGCTGCAACTGTGTGGAAGAAGACACTGTGCTCCAGAATCACTGCCCTCAGCCTGTGTTTGTCACTGACATTCCAGACAGATTCATTTTGCACAAAATTAAAGGCACTGCAAAGACAGTTAAAAAAAATTGCAGCATGTCCTTTATTAATAGTTCTCAAAATGAACTGACCCATCCTGAAAATGTTCACAGAAATAATGAGTAAATAATCAATAAGGCTTTCTTACTTCCCTGATTTACCAAGAGTGTGGAACAACAAACCATATGGGCCAAAAGGAGGCAGAAGTGTCCTTCAGGAGGTCACACCACAGCAGAATCGTCACTGCATACTGCTGCCTCATTTCCTGGGTCCTGTTCCTTAGGTCTCTTTGATCTTTGCAAGGAATTTCATCCTTTTTGTCTCTGTTGCTATTATATTTGTCATCCCCTGGAGTTATCTGAGTGAGGGCTGGGCTCAACCTTCATTACCTTTGTTGTTTTATTACTTACACGTCTTGGAACTCCTCCAGCGTCTTCTGAGGTGTGAAAACATTTAATAAGCTAATAATCTGGAAGACAGAGCATGAAAGGGACAAAGAAATAAGGCAGAAAGTTAATTATTTTTAAAGTATGAATGTATTTATTCCCAGGGTAAGACACTCAATAAAGAAAGCCATGATGGAAACAGAAAAGATTGGAAATTCTTCTGGACTTGCTTCATAGAACAGAAAAGTGTGATCAGAAATCACATAAAACCTGTCTGAAGGTTAATAATGAAATTATAAAGTCAATTCTGAGGCAGCAGCTAGAAAAGACCTGTGTATCATATTGTTTCTTGTGGCTCCGAGACCACACACAAGCTGTGAGGTGGTTAATCCACAAAGAGCAAAGTCACCAAGAAGAGAAAGATGACAAAATACTCATCAAACCTCCCAAGGGACCGTTGCTCCTCCAAATGCAAAAGTCACATCATAAGTCACAATTTGGTTTTGTCATTGAAACTTTCTTTTACTTTTATATGCCAATCAAAAACAATTTCAACCAATATCCTAGTACTGGGGTGGGGAGGTGCACCGTGCTCAATATCAATGATAAATCGGGCAAAAAGCAAGTTGAAGAGTTAGCTAAATTCAGTCCTAACCATTTAGTCTCTTACTTCAGTGAATTTGTGAATTAGGTGACAAATAAATTAATCTAAAAACCACATTCATCTCAATTCTATGTAAATCATGCATATAGATAACCCCATATGTGTTCCCATTTAAATATTATGCATCAATGTGTCAGTGTAAATGAAAATATAAACAAATGAGGATATTCTACTTAAAATGTAGATGTGAAGAGAAATCTACTTTACAAAAAACTTAGCTTGATATTTAAACAAATCCAGGGCACAAACAAATTCCATGGCTTTTCATAAAGTTTGTAAGTTGGCACTTTAACATAAAAAGTGGTCAAAACAATGCAATTCTAAATAACTGAAAAATGGGTCATTTCTGTGGAATTTTTCATTGTTGTTGTTTGCATAAATGATTAAGGAAAATGTCTCAAAGCATACAGTGTACACTGTGGGGAGGTCTGGTGCCTTCAGAAGCCAAACGCCTCAGATTCCTTGGAATCAGAGTTACATATAGTTGTGAGTGACCATGAGGATTCTGGGAATTTATCCCAGCTCCTTTGGAAGAGCATTCCATGTTCTTAACCATGGAGCTCCATCTCCAGCCCCCTACAGTCCCAGCTTAACCATGGAGTCCCATCTCTAGCCCCCGACAGTCCCACCTTAACCATGGAGCTCCATCTCCAGCCCCCTACAGTCCCAGCTTAACCATGGAGTCCTATCTCCAGCCCCTGACAGTCCCAGCCAGAAGCTCATTTATTGCTGTTGCAGTACTGAGCCTACTAGGCAAATGCCCTACAAACAGCTCACTCAATTTCAGAATGAGGTCATCATAGACACTTCTGCTTCCACGCAGCATTTTCCAGTGGGAATCTGATTCAGTTGTTTTATTCCAAAGTCTCGGGAGGCACAGACATGAGTCAGCATTTGTCACAACCCTGCGATCGCAACACTCATCACTTCCTGGAATTGAGTTATCTTCTAAATGGATTTTCCTATTATTAAAGGTTTAATGGGACTACTTCATTGTTTTTCTTCACTTTTCACAGGATTAGCAGTACTCCATACTCAAATAGCCTTTCCCTTTGCTTTGAGTATTAATGAAGAACTACAGCTGGTCATAGGGAAGCTTTCTCTTTGTTAAAAAAAAATGTTTCTATAAGATTATATGCACATACACATACATAAAAAAGGATAGCAGGTTTGATGTTGTCTATAAATTGTCAAGGCGATTGGGAACTCTTTGTTTCCCTTAAGGAACAGTTACTGTGAATTCCCTTCATTGCAGTCAACATCAGGGCAAGTACACAACTGTCTTCTGCTACGACAAGACAAGGCTGAAAGCAGACTAACTTCACGGTGAGATTATTTAGTCACTGTAGTGTGAGTTTAAGGGCATGGTGCCAACATTGGCTTGGCTCTGGAGATCGCTTGTGAGGGACAGGAAGAAAAATCATATCTCCAAGTAGGAAGCTGAACAGTGACTGGGCTCACATTTTCATGTCATTCTCATGAAGTCTTAGAGGTACTATGAGAGCTACCTAGTGTCTTCTGAAGGCGTGTCTCCCAACATCCTAAGCAATCTGAAGGTCCCTCTTTTGAAAGGATTAGCCACCTCTCACGTCACAGCACTGGAGACTTGGGAAAAGACAGTTGAAATATATCCAAACCACACCATCAAGTACGTTTTTGTTTTTTTTTTTTCAAGTTGGCCAAGCAATTGGAAATTTCTCCATACGATGTTGGCCTACAGGGTCTGGAAGGATGGTTAAGTAGATACAGTTCATGTACGGAGAGCTTTCTACACCATTGCCTCCCTGCCTGTGTCCATGCATGTGACATGTGATATCTGTTATTTTTAGTTTTATTTATAAAAATTTATAATGTGCCTAGCAAACTTGTTGTAACTGTTAAGAATCGTCACCAGAAGGTCAAATAATTTTCTTTGATTTCCTCTTACTAAGAAGAGACAGGGCATGAGGATGAAGGTCCTTGCCTGAGACTGAGGAAGTGTGGCTTCTGAAGCAGTGGTTGACTCCTCCTGGATGCACTGAGCAAAGGCTCGGTTGTCTCTGCCCTGAAGAGCTTTCCATGGGTGTGCACCTGCCGCTTCCCCATCCCAAAGCGAGATGCTCACACAGCAGGGCCCCCCAACAGCTGAAGGTTCTGCCTGACTCTAAGTAGGAGTGTCATACAGGAGACAGTATGGTGACAAAAATATCCCCCCATTTATTACGAACTCAAAGTATAAAGAAATATCTTTTCCTGTATGGTTTCTCTGCAAGTTTTGCTTGTTTGGGAGCTTCACTTAGGCTGAAAAGCATGAGGCTCCTGGGTTCATTTTGAGCGTGACAACCAAATAAGGTTAATTTCATATTAGGGACATATCAGTCACATTCATCTTCTCCAGGCCATATGGCTTTTGAATAATTTTTAAGCAGGAAGCTACCATGAGGACAATAAAACCAAATACAGCATATGGGCCAAATAAACAATCTTAAGAGATGGAAATGGCAAAGCAAGCCTTCCTCCTGGAGCAGTCCTTGTTTTTCCTCCTCTCATCTCACAACCTCCCACTGCCAGGGGTTCAAAAATAACACGGAAACTCACATTTTTATGGTTCACACACTTCATGAGGACCAGCTCCCGGTAAGCCCTCTTGGCGTGAGTTTGGTTCTGGAAGGGTCGGCTGAGCTTCTTAATAGCCACATTTCTGTCGAGGACAGCATCGTATGCAGCACTGTCAAGATTCAAAAGCAGTCCAGACTTCAGCACACAGCATCGACAAGGAAGATAGCCCTCTGGAATCCTACCTAGATGCTTTTAGTTTACACATCAATAAAATTATAATGGAAGGTGTAATTGACTGGAAGAAGAAGATGGGGAGAGGAGGGCAGACAGGATGTGGAAGAAGAAGGAGAAGGAGTGGGACATTGCCAGAGTGCAGCTTCAAACTGCGTCAGTGAGTTGTGGATCAGGAGACAAAAGCCAAGTACTCAAATTTCCCATAGGGTGCCTGGCTATGTTAAGTCATTCCATCTACTGGAGCTTGAACTTCTCATCTGTCAATATAATATGAAGGTAGTCTCTATCTGTGATAGACTGTAGGTTCTTTGGTTATTTCAGATGTACATCTGCTCTTCCCCCAGTGACAAGATCCAGATTTTACAATCTGATGGTAAATGCATGAAAGCATAGGTTGATCAAGCATCAGTGTGCATTCATGAACTATAACAAGGTTCAAAATAAGATACACCATCCGGAGATGCTTCTGTAACAGATAACTGCTGCTCAGTACCAAGAGGAGTAAATGCTACTTAACATGTGAAGCCCTCAATCAGACAACAATAAATTATCATGTCTTTAAAAAACAATCTAAAATAATAGGACTGCCCTTCATATAGTCAAAGTGTGCTTCTAGAGATCAAGGGAGGAAGTGAGAGGGGCCTTCTTGCTTCTGTATCTCACGATATACCCATAAAATGTTGGTGTTGCATACCAGAAACTTTGGGGTTTCCTGGGTTTTGTCTCAGTTTGCAGGATGAATAAGCAAATCAGAACCCCTAAAACTGATCTATTAAATTTATAGTTTTGTTGCTCATTTAGGGTTCAAGCTATTGAACCAAAAGAAAAAGAAGAGTGGGGTTTTCTCTATCCATGTGAGGTATATTGTAAGATAATGAGAGGCTCACAGGGTGACTTGGATGAAGCTTTATGTTTTGCCTAATACATGCCTCCATCTAATCTTCAGTTTTCTCTAAAATAGCTCCATCAAAAGCTTGTTTTGTTTTTTTCCTCTGCCTATGTTCCTTTGAAATTGGAGCTTACTAAGAGTAGGCCAACTCACTCTGTTAGTGGGCAACTTTGAGAATAGAGATGCCGTGATTCTAACAAAGACAAGCATCTCTCCATGGTTACCAATGACTCCTGTTGGCCCCGCTTCAAGGACAACTCATATAAAGTGTTCCCCTTTGTTATGATAAACTATTGACTCTGACACCCTTCAAAGGACCAAGTAAATATCCAGAAAGTCAGCTTTCATTACTTCCCCCAAAGTCTGTTCTTTACAAATATCACCAGTGTCCTCGCGCCATTTGTCAGAACATAGCTTCAAGTCCCATCTCCATCTGCGCTGTTTCCTCTGAATATACTTCCGTCTATCAGTATTCTCAGAACATGTGGTCCTGAACTAAATAAAGCAACGCTACACTGGAGTGTCAGTGAAATCTAGGGAAGGGCTATCAACTCTTTCATCCATTTACATGCTCACTCAGCAATCCTATCACACAGAGTTAATAAAGCTATCTACCCTGGTCTCTTTGATGATGCGATCTATGGACCCACTTTGCACCTACATTGCTTTAGAACAGAAAAAAAGAAGAAGAACATATGGACTATTGAGATGGCTCATCAGATAAAGGAAGGGAATTGGTGCCAAGCCGCAGGACTCCAGTTGGAATCCTAGGACCCACATCGTGGAAAGAGAAAATCAACTTGAGCAAGTTGTCCTCTGACCCCCACATGCTTGCCCCATCACACACAAAGTTAATAAATGTAATCATTTTAAAGGTGCTTTTTACCCCACTGTAGTATTTGTTACTTTTATCCCACCAGTGACAGTAGAGGTAGAGGAAGGTGTCAAGTGGGCTGGCATCTTACAAGGGTGCAAAGGGGAAATGATGGGCTCATAAGTATGAGACGTAAATCTACTTCTCAAGCTAAGTGATTGCAGCAGCAGGAACTGATCATTCACTTCAAAGGAAGTCTGAAAAATCTCAAGCCAAATATAAGTTAGTTAATGTTTTTTAAAATCTCCAAAATAAATGGGTGAAAATAAATATGATAGCTTAGGAGTCAGAGTAACAACTGACGTCAGTTCAGACAAAGTCAGGTGACCTCTGAGGTCAGTCTTGAGATGCAGTCATCCAGACAGGCCCAGACAGTCAGATCCCAGGACCAGCCAGCGCACTGGTCGTTCTCCTGAGCTGACTCTGTTCCCTGTAGTCAATGCCGCAGTTCAGTGGACTCTCCTACCAATGCTGTCCGAGAACATAGTGCCCATATTTGGCCAGTCTAGGTGTTAAATCTCCCATTTTTCAATGAATTTGTAACTATTTCTCACAAAGGAGAAATTAGTGAGGCTTAGCCCATGGGAATTTAAGTCCCTGAGATACTAGCCTGGTCTTGCCAACAGCGGGCCAAGCCCCGAGGTCCCAGGGAATAAATGATGAAACACCAACCCACCCCCGGGTTCCTTAGCAGGCTAATCACTGGCCAGTTTCTCCTGATAGGCTGTTGCACCCTCCCTGCCTCTGCCAGCTCTTCCTTGATGCAATTTTTGCTAAGAACCTCAGGCCTGCTGCTCACCAATGTATACTCACAAGAAAACAGTACCCACTCGCTAGTGTCAGTTTCTACACACTCACATCAGAGGTAAAGCAGTCTGACTAGCTTTTAAGGAGTGAAGGAGTGTAGCTGTAGTATCCTGGCTAGTATGAGCACCCAGCAAATGATACCTTCTGCTATTCTTAAAAATCAGTGTCCTTGTTGGGTTTATTATGCAACATGGGATAAAATATGAATTTTTATCTCATATGTGATAATTAGATATAAGTATGCTAATTAGCAACTTCTAGTCTTTCCATTAATTATAAATTAATTTAACTACCATGCTACCTTGACCATGATTCTGAAGTTCATCTTGTGACATAAAAGACTAGGAAGAAGTCTTACTAAAATCTAGTTACAGTATAACCATATAGATCTCTGACTTTGAACATTAATAATCTCGTTTGTGTTTTTAATGAAATGATCACCTCATATTTTCTTAAAGACTCACAGGGTGTCTCTTCTAACCAATATCAAGTTCAGTTGGTGCCCCTTACAATCTTTTCTCCAACATAATAACAATCTTGCCTGTCTGTAGGTGTGTGGAATACTGTGGGTTTTATTTGACCCTTCTGTATAACATTATTGTGTGAAATAGACTTCAAAGTTGAATGTCCAATCCTGACGCATTTGTAGCTAGCACTCTGGATTCTAAGGGGTCCTGTAGAGGCCCAGGAAAGCCTTGTCAGGCAGATCCAGGGTGGCAGCATCTTCTGCCATTCTTTGCTTGGCAAGTGGAGTTGGCAGAAGGTGAGGGTTTTTTTCCTCTGGTGCGGAGATTGGTGTCATCCTCCATATTCCAGGCTGGCAGGAGACAGCAGTGACCCCCAGGGTCCAGTCCCTTATTCCTGATATGATGGAGTAGTGACAGCAATACCTCCAAGATCTGCCCCCAGCTCGAGATTCCCTAACTTCAGAGATGAATGTGTGTTCTGGTAACTTGGTAAGTCTGGGGTCTCCCAGAGTTAGGAGCTCCCTAGAGATTCAGCTCTCCAGTGCCCTGGAAGCCTTCCAGGAGGCCCAGACAGGAGCCCACTCCTCTGGGTTTCCAGTGACTGAAGAAGCACACAATTTATTGTATTAAACCTCCATCCGCAGAAAATATTTCTCCCTCCTTCCTTGTACCCTAGCAGGCACTACAGACCCCTATTATCTTCAGTTCCTCTGTGGTTACTGGCCGAGGTCTAACAGGTACACCTGCAGACCGGCGTTGCTGAGGCTGCACAGGTAAACTGCTGTCTGAAGGTTTTCCTTTCCTATGAAGTCATTTTTAATTCATGGCCATGCCATCTTCCTTTTCCCCCTTTCTCTGTGTAAGTAAAAATAGAAGCATATCTTCAAGGAGATTTCCCAACTACTCTCTGAAGTAGTTGCTGAAGAACGATAAACAACGTGGTGACATAAAACACTGACCTGCCTCTACTATTCCTGGGTCAGTGCATTAAAGGGATAAATGGCCATCTGTTGCTATGCTCCTGTCACGTAATCCAGTTACATGAGGCTATGAGGCTATGCTTGTCTCTTTGTGTAAATTTATGTAAATACTTGTCTGTGTGCACATACCTGTTGGCAAATTTTACTCCTATCATTTATCAGTTTTATCTTCTAACAATCTCACACCCCTACTGCACTGATCTTTTTCCAGAGGGAGAATCATTTATTTGAGCATTTTTCTTGCCCCCTTCCCTTTAATATTTAAAATGTCCTTAATCATATTAACACATTGAGGTGGCAAGGGTGAATCCATATGTGTCACCTGTCAAATGAGAACAGTAAAAACATCACTGGAGCATCTTAAGTATCCTAACATATCACCTCTTCAACCGAATTCTGCACTAAATTTTGGGCTTTAATTAAAAAACGATACAAGAGAAAAAAGAAAAACTCCCATCTGTCTAGTGCCTGCAAATATCTGACTTTCATGACTGTCTTAGAGTTTTTATTGCTGTGAAGAAACACCATGACCATGGCAACTCTTATAAGGAAAACATTTAATTGGGGTGACTTGCTTGCAGTTTCAGAGGTTCAGTCCATTATCATCATGGTGGGGAGCATGGCACCATGCAGGCAGAGTGGTGCTGGAGAAACAGCTGAGAGTCCTACATCTTGCAGGCAACAGGAAGTCAGCTGAGACACTGGGCAACAGGAAGTCAGCTGAGACACTGGGCAGTATCCTGAGCATAGGAAACCTCAAAGCCCACCCCCCCCACACACACGGTAACACACTTCTTCCAACAAGGTCACACCCATTCCAATAAAGCCACACCTCCTAGTAGTGCCACTCTCTATGAGACTATGGGGGCCAATGACGTTCAAGCCACCATGATGATCAAAGAGGGCACAGTTTCCCTTTCACCACTGTGAACCCTGTTACTGAATCTGCCATCTCACGTCTGCATTTGGAATTCATTCACAAGCTCATAACCACAGAGCAAAGGAAAATGAAAAAATAGCTACTTTAAGCCAAGACAATAATGTCTGGAAGTCAGGACGATGATGTTAGAGTCTAAGACTCCTCCTGAAGGAGACTGGCTACATCTCAGAGGGTTAGTGGGGCACATGCATGCAGGGTCGCCTCTCCTGCCCTTCCTTCAGCTTTGATAAGTGTCTCATGTTAACCCTTACCGTGCTCCTCTTAACAGCTGTTGAAATACCCATCACCTGTGGTCTACCCACATTTCACCTTACACTATACACCAGAATACCAGTCTGCCATTGGAACCTAAGAAATTACACTTTGGTGTAATTTAAAATATGTGAGGGCTACGGAGATTGTAAACATGAGAGACTAGTTGAAATACCTTTGCTATTCTGATTTTGTCACTTAATTGCAGTAAACTGAATTGTTTACTATTCTGCTGCTTATTTAAACTTTACAATAGAGGTCTTCCCCAAGGATGAGTTAATAACCCATGTATTATGGGGCATGTTTGTGATCCCAGCAGCCCAGAGGTGAAAGCATGGTGAGGGCTGGAGGCTCAAGGCCAGCCTGGCTGGGCAGGGAGTTCCAAGCTTTACAGGAAGACCTTCCAGCAGAGAGAGACTAATTTATTAAAGCATTATAAACCGAACTTCGTGATCCATATTTTCTTTGTTATGAACAAATAAAAACAAAACCATTTCCTAAACAAACAGATATCTATTTCAAAGTTACTAATCCTTTGAAGACCATTCCCCAGGCATTTAGCATATACATTTGTATGCCTTCATCCAACTAGATGGTGTTGTGGCTAACTTTTGTTGTCAACTTGAGCACATCTGGAATCAACTAAGACCCAAACAGCTGGACACACCTGTGAGGGATTTCCTTGATTGGCTCATTTGAGGTCCGCCAACCCACCCTAAATCTGGGCCACATCTTCTGATGGCAGCCCACTTAAAAGGCCAGGGAAGGAGGAAGCTTTTGCTTTTTGCCTGCTGATCCACACTCTCACTGGCAAGTTCATCTAACCTATTCCCAAGGCATTACTTTACTGGTATGAGAACCTACTTTTTCAGGATTCCAACACAGACTGAAGACCAGCCGCTCTCTGGGAACGGCTGAGACATCCAGTCTCATGGACTAAACAACTTCAGGATTCTTGGCCTTTCTTTCTGGTACTCCCAGGACCACAGCCTATATGCAACTCTAATAAATACCAGTTAACATACACATATTCTTCATATCAGTTACCTTCCTTCAGAGAACCCTGATGACACAGACAATGTAGCTCACAAATGGGAGAATTCTTCTCACAATTCTGGATGCCGGGAAAGGTACAGCAGCAGCAGCACATTCAGCATCTGGGGACAATCCCTTGCAGATAGTATGTCTTACTCTGACCTCACATGTTTACAGTCCTGGCTAGTCTCCGCTGTCTTCTCATAATCTGCTAATGTCATCTGTAAAGGCAAGCCTCAAGACCCTTAAGACCCTGGAGGCTGCAGTGTCTAGTCCTGTCATATAGGTTTCAAGAGGTGAAGGGATGGAGGGGCTCGGGCTTCCCAATGACAGCCCAGCATAAGGTGCATTCACAGTGTTCTCTCCAGTCAGAACCTTTACCTTGACGAAACAATTTTTCCAAATTAGGATGCTCATGTTAACTTTCACAGGATAGACACACACGCACACAAACACACACAGCATATGTACATTTACATGTTGTGTGTGCATGTATGTGTGTGTGTGTGCGTGCGTGCGTGCGTGCGTGTGTGTGTGTGTGTGTGTGTGTGTAAGCATCCCTGTTACTGTGCTGCCTCCACTCACAGAAGTTTGTAACCGTGTAAATCATACCCCTTTGCATCATTTCATCAGTGCTTCAAATACTACATTGATACAGTTCAAAACTAGTTTTTTTTTTAAAAGAATTCAATAAAAGACTATGGAAATTCACCCTATCAGGGCTTGCGAGATGAGTGGGTTAGCAGGTAAAGGATTTTGCTGCCAGACTCCATGACCTAGGATGGATCTCTGCGACTCACGTGGTAGACTGAGTGAACCAGCTCACCATGCTGTCCAGTGACCACATGTGCATCATGGCAGAACATCCCCCACTAAATAAATGAAGAACTGAAATAAAAATTTAAAGGAAAATTCATTCTCTGATGGTAAAATTTTGACAATAGTCAAAGATAGTCGTAATTATATGATGAATATTAAATCATTTTCAAAATCTAACTTTGGTGTAGCGTTCAAAAGACCATAAATTGATATAAATTGTTTGAGGAGTTCTGGATCATAAAATTATTTCTTGGATGAAAAAATATTTGAGTGAAGGAAAAAAAAATTCAGCATTTCCTAAAAACACAAAAGAACTTAAACCCAAATATTTTTATAGTATACAAGGCCATACGTTTGTTCCCCACGTCAGGAAAGGGAGGAAGGAAGGAGGGGGAGGGGAGAGAAGAGGAAGAGAAGGGAGATTTTTATGTCAAATATAAAAAATTAATTAAAATTGAGAATATTCTTAGTATAGCAGATTTTTTCTTAGTCCTTTGAGTATGTTTAATTGAAATGTTATCACTTGCATTAGGTGTTTCAATATTTTAATTTCATATGTTATTTTGAAAATCCAGAATTTCATGAAAAGTAAAAAAAATTGAAAAAAAACTGACCTTTTCAGAAAAATACCAGTGAAACAATATTACACACAGAAAGATCACTAAATTTATTGTTAAAACTCATGAAGATGTACGAGCAATAATGATGCTTAAGTTGTCTTTTAAATATCTAGATTATCAACGTAAGTAAGTACAAAATTGTATGCATACTTTTATTTTATTTATTAAATAAGGATATACTTATTTACGATGGATTTCAACGGCAGTAATTTTTCCTCTGCTAATACACATCAGTGCACCTTTCACCACCAAGATCCCCACATTTAAAGAGAATGGCATCATCCCTCCACTCATGGCCACTGTATTCTGGTTGGAGTGTTATCCACAGATGCATGAGCAGAACCAACCCACACTTCTCTCGGGCCTGAGGCTGTTCTCATCTTTGCCCATTTCTTGGCAGAGGAATTACGTGAGTACACATAAGTGCTTTGTTTTGGCAGGGTTCCCACAGCAATCCGGATGCACATTAGTGCTTAGAAGCTGCCAGAACCCACTGAAGAGAGTGTATCGAAGGCACCATCTTTCCTTGTGCAAAGGGTGCAATGCTAAAATGGTGAGTCTCAAAATAAGCTCGCGGTGAAGGTGTGCTGTACCTGAAATAACCCGAAGCCGGGAAGGTGCTCTTGTGGCTCACACGTTCGCACTGTTTCTTGATATCTGTAAAACTGATGCATTAAGTGAGCCACAGAGCTGCAAATAGTTTCCGCACACAGGATGTGGAACCATGAAAACAATCAGCCATATGCACAGTGCAAGGGCCAGCTTTCTCTTCCTGAAGCCCACCTCAGCACACTGCTGACTCTGTGCCTTTGATCTGCTAATGCGGCACTGCTAACTGTGAAGGACTCCAACAGCCCCAGCCTCCAAAGCATGGGTATTAGATATCACTTAGGTCCTAGATGCATTTCTGTTTGACGTTCATCTTTTAGGCTGGTGCTTGTAAAGCAGGTATTTGTGGGATTCTGTTTGTAGTGGTTTATTTGCATCATGATTGTGATGGCTCAATATCCTTTTCCCTTTATTGTGTCTTCAATACCTTTAAGTGTACTCATTTAAGTTCCCCAGATCCTGAAGGATTTATCTCTGCATCCTCCACGTGTTCATTGCATGGACTGTGTTCACAGCTACTAGATATTGACTTTGAAAATGTTAAATGCGCTAGGAAAGGGTACCAAGTAACTTAAAGTGTAAAACTTTTCCATGATCTAAGCCGTGTGTGTCGACATCATGCTGTTACTGGAGATACTCAGTATTTTACCTTTAACCAAGATCTGTTTCTCAAAAGTCCTGACTCATGTGTATAACTGGATGCAATCTCTAATTGGATGTCTTGGAAATATCACAAAATTAACAGGCTCCAAACGTTATGAACTGTTCTCTCGTGGTCTTGAACTTCAATGTTGCTTCTTTGAGTATGGGAGTCATCTTGATTTTCCTCCCCTTGTCTCTTGTCCATATCCACTCCAGACAGAAGCCCATTTTTCTTTCAAATGTGTTTTCTTTTTTAAATATATTATTATTAATTCTTTGAGACTATCACATGCATACAGTGCATAACGATCATACTCCCCACTCTTCCCCCAACTCCTGCCAGATCCATCTTCCCACACTCCTTCCAACTTCATGTCCTCTTTTTAGTTATTAATTGTTAATAACCCATCAAGTCCAATTTCTGCTGCACATATATTGTAGGCTTGGAGCCATCAACTGGAACATAGATGACCTACCACAGGCCACACTTTAAAAACGGACTCTACCTATATCAACAATAGCTCCTCAGCTAGTCAAGGGGGTGTCATCAAGACCCCCTGCCCAAGCCATGCTGGAATATTGACTAGATCAATCTTGTGCAGGTCTTGTGCAGACAAGCACAGCTGCTGTGAATTCTTGAGTGTGGTGGTCACGTAGTGTCTGGAAGATACCGTCTCACCCGATGCTTCTGACCCTCTGGCTCTTACATTCTTTCAGCCTTCTCTTCCACAATTGTTCCTGAGCCTTGGGAGGAGGAAGTGGGATGCAGATGTCCCATCTTCAGCTGAGCATTGCACAAACACTTGGTCTTAGTAGACCTAAGTTAGACTATGCCCACCTAGTTACTTTTTATCTGTAAACCCCAAGTATTATATTCATAGTACTTAAAAAGAAAATGTCTTGAGTAACACAACACAAATCAATAACTAAGAAAATGCATTCCATGAAGTTGTCAGAAGAATAGATTAGCTTAGCCTTTCAAATCTCACCCTGTTGCTTGATTATCATATCTTCTGAGGGCGACAGCCTCATCCTTTTTTCTCTGAGGCTATAAGATAATGTCTGGAATATAGTTGGCACTAAGAAATAAATGTTAAGTGAGTAGACTAATGGTTGAAATATTCTTAGTAGTAAAGGAGAGTCCATTTCTAGTTCTCAGAATTCTGTGACTATACTTTTTCTTAATCACTGAGCCTACGGGTGCCATTTTTACTCAAGCCCCCACATTCCACTCCCTGGCCCTCAAAAGCTTGTAGCAATATCATAGTGAAAAACTACATTTAGTCCAACTTCAAAAGTCCCCACAGTCTATCACAGTTTCAACACTGTTTAAAAGTCCAAAGTTCAAAGTCTCTTCTGAGACTCATGGCAATCTTTAACTCTAATCTCCTGTAAAATCAAAAACAGATCACATACTTCCTACATACAATGACACAGAATGTACATTAACATTTCAAAACAGAGGGAAAGGAGCTTAGTGAGGAAATACTAAACCAAAACACAACCAAAAATCAGCAGGGAAAACTCCAAATTTTGCATCTTCCTGTTTGATGTCAATGTGCTCTTTAGCTCCTTCTACATCTGATCTGTAGCTTTCTTTGGTAGGTATCTCATGACACTGGCACCTCCAACCTCTTGTGGTTTCCAAGGCAATTCAGGCTTCACCTTCACAACTTTATGCAGTGGGCACTCTGGGCCTCCATTCGGGGACACCCCTGACATATATTTGGCCTCAGTGGTTTTTTTAGTTGCAGAAGGAGATTCCAAACCCCTTTCCTTACGTCCTTGACTCTAGAGCCAGGACCACATGGCAGAACATGACAAGTCCTTATGCTTGATCGGGCACATGTGGGTAGTGAGTATGATTGATATATACTGTATGCATGTGTGATAGTCTCAAAGAATTAATAAACTTGATCCTCCTCTTTCAATTACATCTGTATCAGCTTTCTGTTGTTGATGGATTCAGTCCATCAACTTAGACTTTTCTTTAATTCACTTTCACAATAGCTGGGTAGGGTCTTGCCCTGAGGTCACCATTCCTTCTATTCCATTTAGCATCAGGCTTTTGTTTAAACTCTATATCTCCTTCAACACTAGACTTAGCTCTATTACACTTCCAGTTGCTCCTTTTCTTCTCAAACTGTGCATTTCATGTTTCAACCATCAGTCTACTGATTTACATTTATTTATTTAGTGCCAACTATATTCCAGGCATTATCTATGGCCTCAACATAAAACAGAGCAAAAATAATGTGAGATTAATAATAATAATAATAATAATAATAATAATAATAATAAGGCGGCAGTGTATTGGGATTTGAAAAGCTAAGTTTTGTCCAGCTTGGTCCTTTTCATTATAGATCTACATAAGAGTGATTACTAATAACCACATTTATTTATTGAAATCTCCTCTGCCAAGGTCATTAATCCAAAATTCTTCAATTTCATCTCAGGCAGATATTTTTGGACAAGGGCAGAAAGCAGCTACATTCTTTGCCAAAATATCAGAAGAAAGGTCTCTAGGCTACTCACCAATATACTTCCCTTCTAGATTCCCATAGTTAAAATTGCCCTCAGCACTGTCTTCCATGCTCCTACTAGGATGGCCCATTAAGTCCCATTTAAAGTGTTCAACTGCCTTCCTAATCCAAAATCCCAAAGTCTTCCATATTGCTCCACAAAGAATATGGTTATGCCTGTCACAACAATATCCCAGTCCCTGGTACCAACTTCTGTCTTAGTCACTATTACATTTCTGTAAGAGACTCCATATAGCCAAGGCACTCTTATAAGAGAAAGCATTTAAGTGGGAGTTTGCTTAAAGTTTCAGAGGTTTAGTCCATTATCATCATGGCAGAGAGCATGGTGACAGCCCCATGCAGGTAGGTGCTGGAACAGTAACTGAGATCTACAGCCTGATCTGTAGCCAGACAGAGAGAGAATGGGCCTGGTGTGTGCTTTTGAAACCTCAAAGCCCACTTTCTAGGGACATACCTCCTCCAAAAAGGCCACACCTCCTAGTCCATCTCAAATAGTGCCACTTCCTGATGACTAAACATTCAAATATATGAGACTATGGGAGTCAATTTTATTGGTAGTACCACATGCCTCAAACATCTTTGAATATCTCAATCCATATGCTTCTTCCTTAAAACGCATATACAACTTGCATTTGCATCCTATATAGCCATGGCTATTTTAATATGAAATCTCATTTCTGTATTAATGCTTTATTTTCTCTTGAATCTGGGTTCCAAAAAGACATATCAAACTTGCCTAAAGCTCCAAGTCAACATATACCTGGAACACCTTCATCTTATCAGCAATGGAGGCAAAAGGACCCCAGTTTGGAGAAAAAAAATGACAAGTTTTTCTTTCTATCACAATTTTATTTGCATATCTATAAAACCCTGCAACTGAATTTTCTACTTGTAAATGTTTCCAAAGGTCAAGTACTTGACCAAATTCTTTTTAACAAACATCAACTGAGTTCATCCTCACATTGACAGCTATAGAGATGAAGCATAACTAAACTCAATGTGAATACCTGATATAATTGTTGACTCTCACTGAAAAAAAAGGTACAGACCTTGTGGAGACAATCTTTGTTTTACTGCAGCGTTACTCAATTTAAGTAACTCTAAACACTGGAAATAAGATTCTTTGTGAAGGTTTTTATTTTTTTTAAAAGATATGAGTAATTAGGTTAGGAAAACTGGTTTAATGCATACAGCAATGTTCGAAAATAGTCAAATACTGCTGAAGTGGCAAAATATGTTTCATCACAACTGAGTTCTAAGTGCATTTTTCAACTCATTTGTTTCTAAAGTTCTTAATATCTTAGTTGTATAAATTCATTCTCACTAAACACGCATGAAACAAGTAGTTTTAATATTGTTCTCTTTACTATCTTTACAACTGCAAAATAAAAGAGTAAATATTTAATTAAAATAAGTAATTAAATACATTTGAAAAATTAAGCAGCTATATATATCTTGTAACTTCACTGATATGAGATTTCATAGTATTCCTAAGACTTACTAGAATTTTCTACATTCTTGTCATAATCCCCATTGTGTGTGTGTGTGTGTGTGTGTACGTGTGTACGTGTGTGTGTGTGTGTGTGTGTGTGTATTTGAAGGTATACAAGGGAATTTATTTGCATAATTACCTGAGAAATACCAAACCTACTAAACAGGTGTTGACTTTACCCCAAACATATACCCTCCTCTTCTCCCTTATTCCTATAGATTAGTGTCATTAGCAAATTTTCTAACACAACATTCTAATGTTCATACTAGAAATACATGGCAATGAACACTAACAAGCACCAAAGTGGAAGCAGATTTACTGAAGTATTTTTTGGAGAAGTTTAGAACTCAAATATTAACTCCAACAATAATGGAAATTCTCTTCCCAATAAAGTTCTTTCTATATAATTGGTAAAAATAAAATGTGTGTGTGTGTGTGTGTGTGTGTGTGTGTGTGTGTGTACACTCACGCATGTGCGTTATCTTATCCTGAGACTTCATACTGAAGTGAAACCACTTGGTTTCTGCACCCTGTGGAATTATAAGGACAAGGCTTCTCTTGTCTTTGATTGCACACTATAGGCAAAGGGAATCTTCTTATAGCATTTCCTTCTCTGAGGGGAGGAATTGAGAGTTTCTGTTAGTCTAACAGAGGGTCTCCCACATGCCAAGCACTCACTACTCCTGAGCTGTATCTCTAATTTCTTTTGTGGTATTTGGTTTTACTTTTAACTATTGATTATTTGTGCAAAATCAGGTTTGTTTAATAGTGTTAGCTAGCTAAGCAGTGGTGGCACACGCCTTTAATCGCAGCACTCAAGAGGCAGAGGCAGGCAGATCTCTGTGAGTTCAAGGCCAGCCTGGTCTACAGAGTGAGATTCAGGACAGTCACCAAAACTACACAGAGAAACCCTGTCTTAAAAAAAAATTGTTAGTTATCTCTCCATTTATTCAACAAAACTTGAAAACTTGACTATCTTCTAACTGTGCCTTTCTCTAGTTTTTTTCTGACTGAATATTCTTTCAGGTTTTTAGATTTATTTATTTTATGTTTATGAGTGCTTGCATGTGTATATATATACACTCCATGTGCCTGCCTGCTGCCCTCTGAGGTCCCAAGACAGCATCGGATCCCCAGGAACTGGAGTTACAGATAGTTGTGAGCTGATATGTGGGTGCTGGGAACTGTAATTGGTCCTTTGCAAAAGAACAGGTACTCAGCCACAGAGCCATCTCTCCTGCCCCTGACTGAAATTTTTTAAATTTTTTTAGCTTTATTTCTTATGATTATGTGTGTATATGTATAATGTGTGTGTATGTGTGTGTGCATGTGTGCATGTGTGTGTGTGTGTGTGTGTGTGCGCATGTGTGCACATGTACCATGGTGAGCATGTGGAGGCCAGAGGATAAATTTGTGGAATCTCTTACATCCTTCTAGTCTGCATACTAGGAGTCAAACTCAGGTCAAGAGGCTGGCATGGCAAGAGCTTCCAGCCACCCGGACATCTCACCAGCCCCTGACTGAACATTTTTATTTAATAAAATAAAAGCCTTCACAGAAAGTTCTATTTGCATGCTAACAAAACATGTCAAGTATAACATAAACAGGAAAATGTGCTAATATTTAGTGTACTTCATACAAAACTACAAGCTGATTTTGTGTTCAAAGAACTATATCATTTTGAGGAATGTATGATACATAAATAAAACCTAAATTGAAAGTATTAGGTCTGCTGAAGGAGAGGGGGAAAAAACTAGATGCAGATGGGAAGGTTTCCTTTTAAGGAAATTTGGAGAATGCTAAAGGGATAGTATGATTACTAGAGAATTCTACTTGTGGTGTGAACTCAAGTGAGTAGAGCTACAAGTCCAAGGCTACTTGTAGCTGGAGTTTTCCTGTGTCCACCTGGCTCCTGCAGCTGCTCAGACCCAAGTAAACACACAGAGACTTATATTACTTATAAACTGTATGGCTGTGGCAGGCTTCTTGCTATCTAGTTCTTATATTTTATATTAACCAATTTCTATAAATCTATACCTTGCCACATGGCTTGTGGCTTACAGGTGTCTTTACATCTTGCTTCTCATGGCAGTGGCAGCTGGCAGCATCTCCTGACTCCACCTTCCACTTCCCAGAATTCTCCTCTCTGCTTATCCCGCCAATACTATACTTCCTGCCTTGCTACTGGCCAATCAGCGTTTTATTTATCAATCAATCAGAGCAACATATTCACAGCATACAGAAAGACATCCCCAGCAGCTACTAATGTGGGAAATGCCCTATACCACTCTACCAGGAAAGGAGATTAAGGGACTCCAATGGCAGCACCTGGGAGATGTATTGGTGGGAGTTTTGTGGCTCTTCTTTCTTCTAGGTTTCATTGTTATGGTGAAATGGAAAACAGAGTTAGAGAGCATATTGAGTGTTGTGCTTTTGAGAGGACAAGTGAATGGATGAAGCTGTCACCATAGGACGGAAGGAATGTAAAAGGACCAGAGATCCAGAGCAGTGACACAGGACGGCTGTCTGTCTGGTACTGTGATGTTATTGACCATGAGCTCTCTCTCCAGCCTCCCTCAGTTATCCCAGTGGATTTATTATTCAAGGAGATTTGCTTGCTTGGGCTATTCCCAGCTTGTGACCTCCTGCCTAGGCTCCCAGGTGGCTAGGGACACTGATATGTTCCATTGTGCCTCCCTTGAGAAACTGGATTTAACCAGGATTTGAGTTTTACTCTTAAGAAAGATGGAAAGACAATGGAAATCTATATGGGATGATCATAATATGATTTTCAGGGGAAAAATAGATCATGGTGGATTGTGGATTGTAGATCCTTGTAAGGTCATGGGACTGCTGAAAATAAGGTATCACCTCTTACACAATTCATTACTCTCAGAAACAAAATTTATAGGAATTGAGATAAATTAGCTCCATTTTAACAAAGAACATCCATACACAAGGCCTTGTGGATTTTTTTGCTTGCTTTTGTTTTTATTATCTTGCTAACAGGCATACAGAAAGAGTCAAGGAGAAGGATAGACAATAACAGACATGAAGAATTACCAATGCAGGATGTGAGATTGAATTTAAGAATTTAATAGACCCCCAAACTGGCCTGAAAAACCAATCTGTCTGTTCTGAAAAGCTCACTTAGGAAAGGCCTACTTATCAGGAATTTATCTCAGCAGCTGGACTAGCTGCTGCATTTTCCAAACAAGAACTATAATTCTCCCTCAGTCTCCATCACAAAACACAGTTTTATTGAAGTTTCAAGGTAGAAAGAAAAAAAGCCTCATGAGTTTATGATCAAATTACTGGCAGCATGTGGTGCCAGAAATGCAATTAGTCAATGATTCCTACATAAATCTCGTTTATAGGTCAGTAAGTAACGTGAAATGTTGATGCTAAAGAGTGTTCTATTTGACACTAAATATTTTGAAGTCGTGTTATTTATGAGACAAAGCAAAGAGCATTTTACATGAATGCTGACACACACTATCCAAGTACCACAATTAAATTATGAAGCAGGACTTCAAAATACCAACATGGGAAACACAGTCAATCACAGTGCAATGCACTACATTCAAATGTGTTAGATCAGAAACCACCAATGAACTCAAAAGAGCATTAACCTGGAATTGAATCCCAAATTTGTCTGATTCCTACTCTGACTACACTCAGAAGATGAACACGTCTTAGTAACAAAGGTATCACATCACTTAAGTCAACCTGTGGAATATGCTGAAATGTATGAGATCAGAATGGGATCATTAAATAGACTCAGCTGAATATTGTCCTGAAATCTAATTCTAACATCTCCTGAAACGTTTTCTTGAATTTGTAAAGAATTATAAAATATGTGACCACTTCAGTAGTGAAAGCTCTTTTCTAAACTATAAATAACTAAAGATACATTTTGACCAACCATGATTAAAAAACACCATATTCCAAATTTTATGTTTTTTATTTTTCTTTAAAAAGGAGCCTCCGCCGGGCAGTGGTGGCGCACGCCTTTAATCCCAGCACTCGGGAGGCAGAGGGGCAGAGGCAGGCGGATCTCTGTGAGTTCGAGGCCAGCCTGGGCTACCAAGTGAGTCCCAGGAAAGGCGCAAAGCTACACAGAGAAACCCTGTCTCGAAAAACCAAAAAAAAAAAAAAAAAAAAAAAAAAGGAGCCTCCAAAACTTTATAAGCTTAAGAGTTCATTAAAATATGAAATTTCCTATCCAAATAAAATAGAAAATCTCTCATCCATGAAAAAAAATTTATGGACTCACAGCTATCACAGCTAAACCCATGTGCAGTATACAACTTATAGCCTGGAAAATATGATCTGATCATTTGCAAAGTGTGTCTGTTATTTGGTGCACAGGGAAGAATTTGAACTGTTAGGTGCCCTCTTTGTAGGCTTTGCGTGTGTAAGTCCAGCATGTCCAGCTGGACTGCTGCTGTGAGACACCAGTGTCAGTCCTGGTGCCTTGCAGGATCTCTAGCTCAAACAGTCCTTGCTCACAATACGGCACAAAGTCGACACAGAACTATGCTACACATCCTCCAGCAGCGACCCTGCTAAAGAGCATCATTAGCTTGTAAATCACTATTCTGGGTTATAAAAATTATGAAAATCCACATAATCACAGAATTAGAAGAATATTAAAAAATATCAGAAACCACCAAATGAAGACAGTCTATGGAAAACCCAATGACCTCCCCCCGACACACACAAAGTTTCACCCAGGCAGCTTTAACTGCCATAGGGAAGGCGACCTCAGATGCAGCTCTGACTGCTGAGGTTCCTTCTCACTCAGAATCAAAATTCAGCTGCTGTTCATCCTGCATTTATTCTACACAGTCAGAGTTTGCTCATCTGTTGACACTTGTGACTTCAAATATTTGAAGGTGTCCCCCCGTCTCCCGGCTGAGTCAGTCCCTCTCAGCCATCTCCAGGTCTATTCCCAGTAACATCCTCTCCTTGCTACGTCTTCAAGACATGAGAAAACATCATCTTCAAGTCACACATTTGTTGTTGACACGGTTAACCAGTCAAGAGCATGTGTCAAGCCACTAGAGGAAAGGGGCTCTATCAGAGACATTTGGAATTTTAAGTGGAAAATTTCCAATTCGAACCTTGGTTGACATCAATTAATTACCAAATCTTGCACAACTGCACTAAAGTTCCCATGCTTCCCTCCACTGCTTTGTAAACATCACTCACCATGAACACACAAATTTTACATCTCTTAGTTCTCTTTGATATGCAAGCTGCTAATATCATTTAAGTGTTGTGGGTTTTCCAAAGAAATAAAAGTCAGGAAATAGAAAACTATTGTGTTGGGTGGCAATAATTCTATATTTTCCTCACAATTCAGATTAAAGAAAATTGATGGGCACATTCTGACTCACATGGTTGCATTTTGCATATGCATATATGCACAATCAAAAATGTGTGTGTGAGCACACACACACACACACACACACATACACACACACACACACACACACACACATGCACGCACGCATACACACGGTCTCCTGGCTGCTGGACTCTTGGTAATTACTTCTGAGCTCTAAGCTCTGCTTCCTCCCAGCTGCATACTGAGCGCTTTGCAGAATGCTGAGAGCACTGTGTTTGTCAGCAGCAATTTTCCAAAAGGAAGAAGAAAAAGCATGCTGTACATTTCTGTAAATAGAAAAGTGTCTGAATATCAAGACTAAGCTTTTAGCTCGAAAGCTCTTTGATCATTCATCCATGCCCTCACTTGGACCCGAGGAAACTGAGGCCTAAGGAAGGAAATCAACTTGTCCAAAATCATAAGGCTTCTTTGTGTCCTGTTCAGGCCTTGTTCCATGACTATGCTACAAACCAAGCTACTCTGTACATGGTTCATCATGAAGATTCATTGGCATTGTGAAATCATCACAAAAGGATGCCATTTCCCAAAAGATGGTCCTGGTATCTTACAAAAATCATGAGAGGATCGTGGTGAATGAGGACTGAACAAGAGTCTAAGAGATACAACAACAGTCAGACCTCAGGTATAGTGACCCCAGTTAATGCTCTCAGTTGTAACCTGAGAAAGGCGCAACACCATTGCCCAGCAGAACAATTCTGCCTACAACAACATCCTTCACAGATGCTCTGTATTAGCAAGAGAAGTTTAAGGGGCTGGGGAGATGGCTACAGTTAAAAGCACCTGAGGCAGAGGACCTGAGTTTGGTTCCTATACACATTACATGGCTCACAATCACCTGTAACTCCAACTCCAGGGTATCTCATACCCTCTGCAATCACATGTACTCACACAACACACACACACACACACACACACACACACACACACACACACACACACAATTAAAACATAACAATAAATCTTAAAAAAATAGTTCAAAATACCATTTTCTCTTGTTATAGCAAAGAATACTAGTATAATGCGCATTGAGCTAACATCTTACAATCAGGAAGAGAAGTCATTCCTGGATATCAAGGGAGTAGACCCAAATAGTTTGTAGAATTTCTAAGAGCAAACTAAGCCCTGTAGAATTTACTGATAGAGATCATACTTTTTAAAATGCATGTTGAACAACCTTATAAGCTAAAGATGGATGAAAATTTTATTTGATATGAAACTGATGTAATGAAAAATGAATGAGCACTATTCATATTTAGAAAGATAAAAGAAATGCCATGATTAGATCAGGGAACAACCTTCTGTCTACAGCACAGTGATAACACTAGTCCCTCATTGTCTCCATGCATGAGTGTGTGTGTGCGCACACACACGCACGTGCACATGCATGTGTGTCTGGCTGTCTTTGTGTTGCTATGACTTGAAAGGGAAGGGAGTCAGAATTTAATGAATATCGAATATGTCACACACCATAGTTTGTATTTTGATTACATTATAAAGTTTAATCTACATACAGCCTCACTTTCCCCGAAGTGTCGGCGCTATTAGCCTCACTTTACAAAGAAGAAATGTCTGGAAAAGATAAAGGAAAGGCTCACATCCACTGTTCACTCTGTAGAACAAAGAGCCACAAAAATAATGGTTTAAGTAGTAGACATCATTTACCACATGTCTTAGTTAGGAATTCCATTGCTGATGAAACACCATGACCAAAAGCAACTTGGAGAGGAAAGGGTTTATTTTACTCACAGCTCCACATCAAAAGCAGTGAGGAGAGGAACTCACACAGGGCAGGAACCTGGAGGCAGGGGCTGATACAGAGGCCATAGAGGGGTGCTGCCTACTGGCTTGCTCCCCATGGCTTACTCAGTCTGCTTTCCTACAGAACTCAGGATGTCCATCCCAGAGATGGCATCACCCAAGGTGGCTGGGCCCTCCTCCATCAATCACTAATGCGGAAAATTCCCTGCAGGCTTGTGTACAGCCCAGTCTTATGGAGGCATTTTCTTAATTGAGATGACTTTAGCTTATGTCAAGTTGACATAAAAGTATCCAACACACCACAGTTTTTAGGGACCGACAGTCTATGCACCACCAGCTGGATCAAGGCATTCACAGGCTGAAGGAAAGTCCTGGAGCTCAAGTCCATACAAGTGGCAGAACTCCCTTCCCTGTGGTTCTAAGACAGATGCAAATTGCCTTGCTCAATGGCAGCCAGAGACTGCTATCAACAGCCAGCCCAGCTCACACACCAATTTATGACCCCTCAGACCAGATTTGGGCTCTCTTCTTCAAAGACAACATAAGGATGTCTTAATGTCATAAGATGGAGTGTAAACTTAATCAGGGAGGTATCACATTACCTTCACCACAGTTTACAGATTAGAAGTGAGCCAGTCTCCATCTGCATCAAAGGGAGGGGAGGTGTTAACAAACACTGAACTCATTAAAATCACCTCAAATTGTGCCTTAGGACAGGAAGTTCTCACAGTGAATTTATTCACCCAGCTCACCTCCAATGTCAATATGCCTTTCTATTCTTCTAAATTGATTGTAGTTTCTGACATGAAGAGACTAAAAGCAAACTAAAGACTAAAGGTTTTTAATTGTTTCATGCAAAAAAAAAATTATGAAATAGCAAAATCACCATGCACCTAATTCATTTCAGTATTTTGATAATATAGATAACCCCTTAAGATTAGCTACTTTATGATATTAAATTCAGTCAGTGTTACAAGCCATGAATTAATGGATCCAAATACCAATATAAACTGCCCAGAGCTGGTAATTCTGCAGCGTCCAGAAGGCAGTATCTCCCTGGCACTCTCAGAGCACAATGATACATTTGTCCTAAAACAGTTTGACCAGAAACGTTCTCTTTCCAGTTCAGTTAACAAAAATGGAAGGTTTCCAGCAATCAATGAATATGAAAACAACATTATTTGTAACCATTTCAGGAGGATAGCATTGTCTCCTCAAAACTGCTTTTATGATTTTTATTTACCTGGGAGAAGGAAAGAAAAGGAATTATTAACTTTTTAGATGTTTTAGAGAAAATCTACTGTGGGTGTGTGTTCTGAAACAATTTTTGTCACAGTTAATGAGAGGAACGTAATGAAGTTGTCCACCTACTGTGCACCTAGAGAGTATGCTAGGCAATCGTCATACCCCTTAATCATTGACACGGGAAAGGAGGGTCTGAGATTATGAGTAATTTGGAAACATTTGGCTAGCATTTATCCTAGTGGTATAGTGTTCACCAACACTGATTTTTAAATCCAGATTTGTTGCTGTTTACCCACAAGCTATCATCAAAAAGGTAGGAACTTTAAATGCTTTAAGTGGGAGACAAAATTAATTCTTCATGATGGGAAAATATGTAAACTTGAAGGGAGCAATTTTTTTTAAAGTCCTGCTGTGGGATGTTCTATATGGCAAATGTGTTAATAAATAAAACACTGATTGGCCAATAACCAAACAGGAAGTATAAGCAGGACTAACAGAGAGGAGAATTGAGGGAACAGGAAGGGAAGGGGGAGACTGCCTGTAGCCACCGCCAGGACAAGGAAGATGTAAGGTACCAGTAAGCCACGAGCCACATGGCAAAGTATAGATTAATAGAAATGGGCTAAATATAAGAGTAAGAGCTAGACAATGATAGGCCTGAGCTAATGGCCAAGCAGTTTAAATAATCTAAGAGTCTGTGTGTTTATTTTATAAGTGGGCTAAGGAACTGCCGGGGCTTGGCGGGACCCAGAGAGAAAACTCTCCACCTACAAAGTCCAGTATTTGAAATTTGTAGAAGAAAACATACAGGTAACAGCAAATGGAAAGGGTGTATTTGTAGTCATGAATGTAAGTCACCAACAAATGTAGATTCTGATGTATATTGTGTTAAAATAATTACATTTGTTATGAAACTGTCAAGATTATAGAATTGCACACAGGTATATATATATATATATATGTGTGTGTGTGTGTGTGTGTGTGTATACACACACAGAAATATAATCCATATATATAAAATCAGGTAGAAACATATTGTTCCTCTAGAAAAATTCAAAGATCTGATAACATGATATATGAGTCCCTCTTAGTGCTGACAGACCTATCTACTTAGTCAAATTAGCAAATTGTTTTAAGGCAATATAAGAACAAAGCAAATAGTAATGAAATGTCCTAGAAGCATTCAAGAGAATCCTTCTCTTTGGCCTTTTTGTCCCAAAATGAGTCATAGAGCCAAAAAAAATAAGAAGGCGATGATATTAGAAGCACTATTCCAACCTATTCCTTTCATGGGACAAAATGAAATGATTCTGTTCTGTAAGGCTTGGATTGTACACTGTCACACAAATAATAGTACCTATTTCATATAGTTCTAACGTCCATACTGTTGAGATTCTCTCAACAATGAAAGTAGAACCTGGTTAAAAGACAAGCTTCGGAAGTTAAAATGTGGAGGCACTTTCAGAAAAAGAAAAACTAAGTCTTTCAAATCAAAAGAAAAACCCAGAGTCACCCATTAACATTCTCAATACTTCATTTGCCTTCACCCATTCAATGAAAGCCTTTTGGGGCTCCCATCTGTCGTAGAATTTGAAGAAACAGGGCAAAGACAGATTAGGTGATAGCATTAGTCTAGGACATTAATTTATTCATTCATCATAGTCTGGGAAGTTCATTCATTCTTCATAGGCCTTCTGTTTCATTGTGCCATTTTTGCGAATTATTTGGCCATAATCCATATACTATAGCTGCCTAGAGCATAGTGTGTAGGTATCAAGAACTGAAATCCACATTAATTTGAAATAATGCCCCAAAGTCAATGTCAGATGATTAAGAAGACAGAGCGAATGTCAGATTCAGAAACTCAAGACTATTTCAAAGACCAATGTACCACCATGCATCGTCTCCCTCCCCGCAGTAATTAGAGACTTCCAGCTTTAGAAAGGCTCTTAGCATTCCTTAGACTATACCCTTCCCAGATCTCCTTGGAGCCAGACCTGGTTCTAGAGAATGAGTGAGAACAAAAGAAAATATGAATGTGTAGATCAGCTCTTCACAAATTGTTCTCTGTATGATCTTTCTTCTTGATATGAAAATGAGGTGGGATCCCCCAGGCTTTGGCCAGGTGAGGAAGAATAATGCTATGAAGATCTCTGTGTCTCTGTGAAATGGCTATCAGTTCTCTGGGCAACTGTGATTCAAAAGGAAAGGAGAACGTTCAAGACAAAGCTATGAACGAAGTGAGAAATCTGACTTATCACTATAGGTCCAATATCCGGCACAGCACCTGGAACACAGTAGGTGTGACATAAATATTTATTAAATTGTAATGAGTAGAATAAACCTGAAGAGGATCTAACTTTAAGGAAAAATTAAGACAGAATAGGAAATATACACAGAACAAAAGTAAAGAGTGGCTTCATGTTTGTGTCTAATTAATGCACATTCTGCTAGTTCTTCAGCAGTAGATTATGTAACATATAAAAACAAAAACCTCCTCATGTTGACAAAACCTAAAAGTTCTTTTTCTAGCGTGTTTTTGGTTAACCAGGAAAAAAAATAGACATCGTGCTAAGCTTGTTAGCAAATACAGGTAAGACTATCAGAGAACTTTAATTGTATTTCATTATCATTCCAAACTAAGCTATTAATAGATATTTTTAATAAATACAGTAGTAGTTATCCAAATTTCTTCAAAGAGACCTCAAATCACTTACTTCTTTTCTGGTGTGTTTAAGGCAATAGCTTTGGTTTATGTACACAAAGCACACATTATAGAGAGAGCTGCAGCATGTGAGCATTTGTATAGATTGAATTAAATGTTAAAAGATTCTCAGTCCTAGCAATAGAACTATTAAAACAAGCATGTTTTATGTCACAATGATTATTTTTAAATGCCTTTGAGTAGCAATTAGATAATATTGGTGAAATACAGAAAGGCTACTATTTAATAAGCCTGGGATTTTACATTGCTGATATAAACACATACTATTTTACATAAATAGTAATTAATAGTAATTAATGTAAAATAATGGGCATTTAAAAATCTTAGCTATGTTAGTGCTCTCTGAGCAAAACTGCTATGGTTTGGGTAGCAGCTCTCAATGTTTGTGCTGTAAAGGCTCAGTTACCAGCCTGTGGCACTATTGGCCTAGTGGGGGGCCTTTAGATTACCAAATGTGATTTTCAATGACTAGAGAAAAACACACTCTTTATTTCCCTGCATCCTCCACTTCCTACCATGGTAGACCAGAGGTAAGAAGCAACAGAGCCAACTAATCATAGGCAGGAACAACTAAAACTGGGAGCCAAAGGCTTGGGAGGAGGCTCAGCCAGCAGAGAGATGAGTTCAGATGCCTGACATCCATATAAAACAGCAGCGAAATATAATACATTCATATATATATATATATATATATATATATATATATATATATATATATATATATATATATTTTAGGTGACCTATATTATAGATTCTCAGCCTGTGTGTTATGACTTCTCGGAGTCAAATGACCCTTTCACAGGGGACAAAACAGGGGACAATTATCATCCATCCTGCATATCAGATATTTATGTTATAATTCATAACAGTAGCAAAATTACAGTTATGAAGTAGCAGTGAAAATAATTTTATAGTTGGGGGTCACCAGAACATGAGGAACTATATTAAAGGGCCACAGCATTAGGAAGGTTGAGAACCACCCTATAATACCAGTGCTGGCTAGGGTGGGGATGAACCTGGAGACAGGCAGTCCCTGGCTGTTGTTGGTCAACGGAGCCAAATGGGTAATTTACCTGTTCAGTGAGAGACCATGTCTCAAAGAGAGACCATGCCTCAAAATATAAGATAGGGAGCAATTGAGGAAAACACCTAACACCCACCCCAGACCTCCAAATATATACGCTTGCACACACATAATTACATACAACACAGAAACACACACGCACACACACACACACACACACACACACACACACACACAGTATTTAAAAAAAATACTATGAGCCAAAATAAACTGTTTGTATCTCAAGTATTTGTTACTTTACTGGGAAACTGACACAATAGTAGAAGAACATTATTACAAATTAAGAAACTAACAAAAATACTTTTAGCAAGAAAAAATTTACATTTCAAAGTCAATGAAGTCCAAAGCCACCCATTATACTCCAAAGGACCGTCATACAGAGATGTTCCCTTTGTCTTCCTAGGGAACAGATGTTTATCAAGCTACAGCAGGTTGGATTGCAATAAACCCACCGCAAGTTGAAAATATCCTAAGTTGAAATGCATTTACTGCATCTAATCAACCAAACATTGTTGCTTAGCGTCACAGGACAGTGGGGCAGCTGTGGTTCATTGTCTCTGCTCAGCACTGTGAGCGAGTGTGGTACCTCAGATCTCTATCTGCATAAAAGATCAAGATCAAATAAAATTTCCCCATTGTAAGGCACAATATATATTATGTAATCTATGATATGTATCTATGTCATAGATTAAATAATCAAAAATCAGAGATTGTCTGCATCAGAGATCATCTCTCCTCTCTCACTACCCCTCCCTCCCAACTTCCAAAGCTGACAATTATCTATAAATCCTACATAAACGCTGAGGTTTATAATTTCTTCTCGGAAGTTCAAAGCGTGCTTTATGTGTACAGTAAACATGGTAGTAGTTATTTCCATAAAAATGGAGAAGGGAGCATGGACAGCAGGTGCAAATGTGGTTTTTATTATTAGTACACCTCTGATGCCAAGACTTCAGGATGAAAATAAATTAACACAGCGTTACAAACATATAACATGCTGTAAAATGAGAGCGGACTCCTGGAGACGCTGGAGAAGGATGGCACAATGCGGACACAGCTGAGTCCCGGCTCTTCCACCAAGGAGACTCGTCTCCCTCCAAGCTCAAAGATGCAGGAGCGGGGACAGTACAGAAAGCGCTCCGTGATCCGTGGTCTCTGACATTTTCCCTAATTTCTCTTTCCATTTCCTGAGCTGGCCATGAGGTGCAAAGTTTGCTCCCATCCGCCCCTGCTGTGACGGGCAGCCAGAGGCTTGAAGCAATGGAACTGCTAAGAAAATAAACCCTTTGTCTCTATAGTAGAGACTTCCCAATCCAATCAAATTCTCTCTCTATTTGACAGGAAAGTGACATTATTGAAGACATTTTGAACAGCTTATCAAATATGATTCAATGCCAGCAAAAATAAGTGCTATTCTCAAATTTGGCTTTCCACAAAGAATTATTGCTTCTTTTCAGAATTAATCTCATTAGTCCCTTCCTCTGTCCCTGGAAATTATTCTGGAGCAGTCTTCATTTCTCTGCCCGGGCTCTTTTGTCTTTGTTTCTCTCCGGTAATATTCTGCTCACTTTGTGTTCTCCTTTGTCTTTTCTTCCATTCTTCTTCCTCTTTTTCTGTCTGGCATCTGTCTCTCCCATTCTGTGTTCTCCTGTCCCTGACACCTGCTGTCCCTTTAACACCCAGAATTCCTTCTCTCGTAATGAACAGACCTTTCTGTCGTTAAACAGTGTAGAACTCCTCTAGCTGTGAGGACTCAGTTTGTACCACTAAATTCACGGTAAAGAATCAGACTTCAGAAATACAAGTGGAAGAGAGGACACTCCATGCCTTAAGGAGCTTCCGGTGCAGAAGGAAGAAGGGGGTGTAAAACCGATGTGAAACTGGCCCAACGGAGGAAAGCTCCTCGAGAAGCTGCTGGGAGGAACACTACTACATCGAGCGAGATTTAGCGAGAGAGCAGACACTTGAGCGCAAAAGCTGAGAAGCCCTGGGGCTTGTCCCTTTCCTGGGCACACTAGCCTCCTGCACAGTTAGACTGTGGTTCTGCGGCTGAGCTCCAGCCAGCAGGAGGTGAGCAGAGGAGAAATGTCACTTCCAGGCCTTGTCCATAAAGGTTCCTCCGGGTTTTATTCCCTTCTGGTCGTTTGGAGTCTCGGATGCTTGGCCACCGTGTTGTCCCTTAGATGACTAAACAGAACGGCGACTCCCCTGACCCCGTTTTCTTCTCACCTCTCTGCCTGATAAGGAAACAGTAAACTTCTATCATAGTGAAGCTTCTATTCGTCTTTTTTTAATTTGTCTGCAGCTGTTAGGATCCTGACTTATGTATAAGGATTGGAGGGTGTGAGCAAGTTGCCCAAGAAAAGCAATGCTGGATGTGTTCATCTCTTCCCTGGATGTTTGACCCTGTGTATTCAACTCTACATCCTCTTGGCACATTACAGCTCTAAAATGAATCAGTCACTCAATAAATACTTATCTAATGAAAATATACTGATGAGATGTCACAGAAACAATCTTACCCAACCTTACCTTTGTGTGCGTATATGGTATCTATATGTGTGCACATGTGTGCAGATGTACTTGCTGGTGTAGCCACACGTGGAGGCCAGAGGTTGACAGTAGAGGTCTTTCCTTATGGCTCTCTGTGTTGTTTTTTGATCTCTCCCTGAACCTGGAGCTTACCGTTATCTAGCCTGGCTGGTGAGCAAGTCCCTGGGATCCCTGGTGTCTGCCAAAGCACTTGGGATACAGAAACAGGCCACTGAGCTCAGCTTTTTAATAGATGCTGGGGATCTATACCCAGGTCCACACACATAAATAGCAAGTACTTCAACAAAGAAACCATCGCACTAGCCCCACCTTTTTATACTGTTTTATATTTTCCTTTGTTTCAGATGGACAATGAGTACAAACAGCTACCATTGTTTGCATTTTATTCATTTTATTCAGCCTACTCATTTTTCTCCAAATACAAAAATATTCACTGTGTACAAAGCACTGATAGACTGACCTCTGATAAATGACCTTACACTTTAACTGTGAAATTGGCATTTGGGTGCAATTTTCTACCCTTATGACACTAATGGTCCACATGCTGTGATGATGACCACATTCTGTCTCCCACCCCTGTGCTCTGAATGTGGAGTTGTCTGTAAATATGGATGCAATCCTTGCATTTTCTCTGTAATGACTCTTTAGAATATAATGTGTGTCTGTCTTATTTAATGTCATCAGATCAAGTTTAAATTAGTATGACATTTATTAAATGGTTTGAAAGATCAATTTTGTTATTACCAGCTCATTCTTTAGATAGACCAGTGACATGATTATTATAATTAATATTACATTAACACTTACATACAATCGTATCTATTACATAGCTATAATGCTAGATTCTAAGTACACCATGTTAATTATTGCATTAATACCTTTGAATAACCTCTGAAATTGGGCTGTCATGTTATTAATTTAGTACACCATGTTTATACATGTAATGTTGAGGTATGTTATAGGAAACAATTCAATATTTAAGGTGTTTCCATTATGTACCAGGAATTTTCAAAATTGTTTGAACATAAATTTTAACACAAATCCTAATTATGATAAAATCACACCCTAGCAGCAGGCGTTTAAACAGCAATAAGATTATAAATAATTGCAAAAGAGATGTCATGTTGATACAGGTGGGAGAGCAGACGCTTTTGCTGAGCAGTAGAGAAGGTGGAATGGGGGTAACAGAAGACATTCTCACAGCCAAAACTGGAAGAGGAGGCATTCACCCCAGGAAAGAGAAGAAACATCACATGCCTCAAGTGGGAGCAAAATGGCTTTCAGGAGGAGAAATCTAGATGGCTGGCTGGAGGCACCTGGATCTCAGCTCCTCTCCCCCCACCCCACCCCCACCCCCAAAAAAGACTCTAAGCAAAAAGCGTGTATCCAAACAGCATAATAAGAAAGAGAAGAGGTTTTGTAATCTGTCTCCCTTGCTGTAACAGGGACGAGGGTGAAAGACAGTCCCCCAAACCTCTGTCCCTGTGAATGATGCTGGCAAGCCTAACTATTGGGAAGCTTCCCAATCCACACAGGCTTGAATTTCACTTCTTAAAGTAACCTGAAGTCTCACAGTAGCCTTGGTTTGGAAAGGACTTCATGTCATCTTCCCAGAAGACACCCAGGGTATGAATGGATAGTAAACTTGAAAAGTGAACTATGGTCTGAATTTAGAGCCTTTACTATATGGGTCAGAAACCCTGGCATTGTACCACCCAGGTGCCCCAAAGTATTCCACTGCTTTCTCTCAGCACACATCTTCCTCAGAGACCCAACTAGGCTTCCGAGTGTCAAATCTGCTGACTGTTCTGCCTTTTAGCAGTCAGATGCTGCCAAATGGGAAGGAATGAAGGACACCACTCTCAAGAAACAAGAGATCAGAATGCTTGTCCTCTGAGACAGGAGCACCTGGAAAGAAAGAATCTCAGCCTTTGGAGCTGCCTCCAACAGACTGGCCTGTGAGCATGTCTGCGGGGCACTTTCCTGATTGTTAACTGACATGTGAGGACCCGGGCCACTGTGGCTGTGCCGTCCCTGGCCAGGTGGCGTAAGAGAAGTATTGAAAGAGCAATTGACCAAGTCAGGGGGTGCAAACCAGTAAGCAGCACTCCTCCATGCTCTCTGCTTCAGCTCCTGCCTCCAGGTTCCTGTTTTGAATGTCCTGACTTCCCATGATGATGGACTGTAAAATCTAAGCCAAATATCGGGAGGCAGAGGCAGGCGGATCTCTGTGAGTTTGAGGCCAGCCTGGTCTCCAAAGCGAGTTCAAGGAAAGGCGCAAAGCTACGCAGAGAAACCCTGTCTCGAAAAACCAAAACCAAAAAAAAAAAAAAATCTAAGCCAAATAAACCCTTTCCTCCCCAAGTTCTTTTTGATCAGAGATTTACCACAGTAACAGAGAATCAAACCAGCCCAGTAACCAAACAGCATGATATTGACATAAAAACAGACACACAAGGCCAGTGGGACAGAAGTACAAGCCCACCCCTCAACTCATTCTTGACAAAAGGCACCAAAAGCATACATCAGATAAAGAACAGTCTCTTCAAAAATGGAGGAGAGGGCTGAAACTTGATCCTTATCTCTCATCCTGTGTAATAATAAACTCAAATGCTTCAGTAGCCTAAATATAAGACCTGAAACCGAAATTACTGGAAGAGAGCATCAATGCATTGATAACAGTGACAGTTTTCTAAATCATATCTCCAAAGCTTAGCAAAGACAAGACAATCTAAGCACAAGCTTCCACACAGGGGAAAAAAAGTCAACAGAGTGGAGAGACAGCCTACAGACTGGAGAAATCCATTTAACAGCTATTCACTAGGCAGAGACAGAGGGTTACCATCCAGAACACACAAAGAACAACAAGAAAAAATAAATAAAAACTTAAAAGCAACCCAGTTTTAAAGCAAAAAGGATACAAGTGGGTGCATCTCAAAATGAATAAATACAAATAGACAATAAATAAAAGACTTTATAATTAGCCACTAGGGTTACAAATCAAAACTACTGTTAAATTCTATCTCACTCCAGTTACAGCAGCTATTATCAAATTAACCAAAAAAAGAAAGAAAACACATGAGCTGAGGAGAAGGTTCCACTCCATCTGTAAACATCTATAAAGTAATTGCCGTGAGAAACTGGGTCCAACCAGTACCCACATTAAAAACAAACAGACAACACAACAAACACACAAAACACGGGAAGAGCAGGGGCACACAGACCCCCGAGCTCACTGGCCAGCTACCCTACCCTAATCAGTGAGCCCCAGATCCCAGCAAGAGACCCTGACACAAAGACCAAGGTAGGGCTGGAGAGAAGGGTCTGTGGATGAAATGGAATAGTGCAAGTGAGAGGACCTGAGTGTGAGTCCCGAAAAATGACCATAAAAACCCAAGGCAAAGCACAAGTGTGTTAGCCCAGTACTCGTAGGAGGAGATGTGAGAAGAATCCTGGAAATTCCTAGAAGAGATAGCCTGGTGTACATGATGGAAAAACACAACAAGGAGGATCTACCTCAGACAAGATGGAAAGTGAGGATTGATACCCAAGGTTGTCCTCTGACCTCCACAAGTGTACCATGGTATGTCCATGCTCACATCAATATACATGAATGTACATATGTACATATGCATATGTGCATGCACACACACACACACACACACACACACACGACAGTATTTCTTGTTCTTTCATATACTAAATCCCACTAAAACATATATATTAATCTGTGTTAATTTTTTAAAGTACCCAAAGTATTACACTGGCTAGCACATTTTGGAACAATTACTAGTGTGTCATTCTAAAGTGTTAGAATTTGTTCTGTGGAGGAACTGTCCTCTCTGTGCAGTGTGGAAGCATGGGGTGGGCATCCGTTAGTTATCCAAACTACTGAGGATGGTACTAGCAGCCTCCACCATAGGACATAAAGAAAACACCTATGACTTGATAAATTCTAAATGATGTAACTAAGCTGCTAGTGACTGCCAGATAAGAAGTACACAGTGAAGAGCAAGTAAGAGCAAGTTTCAGTAGATGGCAAATTCATACATAAAATTTCAGTGAAATGAAGTGAGGAACTGTGAGCACAAAAATGATTATGGGACTCAGAAGTAATGCGGCTGGTAAGACAAATGTTGGAGAGGTCAGGCATAAACAGAGATGAAAATCTCAAGGAAAAGAACATTGTAAAAAGGCAGACATTGAAAGGGCAACAGAAGACGGCCATCAAGAGAGATGCATAATGCTTGGTCCTAGAGGTAGGAAACCAGGAAGCAGCCAGCTTCAAGCTCAGCTAGTATTGCCATTCACTTACAGCCGACACTGTTCATGACACTTGTCACCACATTTTCATGCATCCCACTCTTGCCTGGTTCTTGACATCTGCCTCCGTACCTCATTCAGATTCAGAAATAATATCTGATATTAGTACTTGTTTTTCCAGCTCCTGCCCGTGGTGGGTATGACATGTTCTCCAGTGGGTGACGTCCTTTCGGATGGTTGGGGACCCTTAGTTGGGAGCCACAAGGAGCAGGTGGGCCACTGTGTTCAAGTCTTGAGGTTCTAGAATACAACTCCACTTCCTGTCCACTCTGCTTCCTGGTTGCGATCAGCCACCTCACTTCCCTGCCACCATGCCTTTCCCATCAGGACGGGTTATGTCCCTTCTCAAGTGAGGAGCCAGAACAAAGTGTTCTATCCAGCAGTCCCTTTTGCCAGGTACTTTGTTATAATGAATGCATTCCTGCTCCCAGTCTTCACCCTCCCCAACTTTGGCTTTCTGGTTATTAAACTATAAATGATTCTGCTCCTTAGGACTGGCCGCAACCCAGGCCAGTTAATAAGACTGAAAACTAACACATATTTCCATAACGCCAGGTATTAGAACCTTAACAACTCTATATCTGTGCTTCTAGCTCTATCTTCAGACAAAATAACTGGAAGCCTCACACATGCTGGCCCCTTCACAGTCCAATTCCAAACACCATTTTGAAATTCAAAGGAAATAAGAATTAATACTTTGATAGTGTGATGGTTAATCTTGTTTGAAAATCTGACTGCATCTGGAATCAACTAAAACACACTCCCATGAGGGATTTTCTTGATCACATTATTTGCAACAGGAAGACCCACCTAAATGTAAGTGACACCTTTTGGTGGCATCCCGGATTAAAAGACATAGAAAAGGAGACTTTGCTTTTTGTCTGCTTGCCTTCTCAACGGCATGTTCATCCATCCTACTGCTGTGGCACTCCTTTGCCAAAATAGAACCAACTTCTTCAGGAAGTCCAATATAGAGGCAGCAGCTCTCCAGCAATCCTCCAAGCCTTCAGCTCCAGACTGGGAGTGCTGAGACATGCAGCCTTGTGGACCAAGCAACTACCAGATTCTCGGCCTCTCCAGTGTGAGAGAACCATTGTCTCACCCTGCCCAAACTATGTTTGTTCCGTTTGCCCTGTTCCTTAGAGAGCCCTGAGTAATGCAGACAGTATCCATGTCCAGACATTACATAGAAGTTGAGAATGAGGAGTGAAAGGAAGTCAGAAGATTAGCTAGAAGAAGCATAGGAGCTTGCCCATAGCCGTCTCAAGTCTCCGTCTCCATCTGCCATATTGTTACAGGATTGGGACCATTAGTGAAATGAGACTGAAGAATTGTGGATGCACGAAATTCCTATCATTCTATCAAAAACCTTGATTATGAAAGGAGTGACAGAAAAGTCTTTTGGGGCAAACAAAATCTAAATGACTTGGTTTTTTTTTTTTTGGTGGAAATTTGTAGAGAGGTCTTCTATAGGCAGGGAGAGAAAGCTTCTGTTGATTCTGTGCCGAGGTGGGAGAGGAGGGACTCACAGACACAGGTGGCAGCCATGCTGGGGCGTTCTTCATGGAGGACCACACTGAGCAGGGAAGGCTTCAGCTGTCGATGAAGAAGGAGAAATGAAGCCCTCACTTGTTTCGCGCCATTGTTTTCTTTGGAAAGAAGGAGGCAAGGCCTTCTGCACATAATGGAGTGAGGAAATGAGATTAGAGGCTCGCAGGGAAGTTGTAAAAGGGTTGTAACAGCCACCGTGGGAAATGGTAGGGGAAGCTGAGGAGACACAGAAGTGAAAAGGCCGCTGAGCAAGAACGAGAGCCCAGCTGAGGATGGAGCTCATAAACCCGTAATGGAGAAAATCAGCGTGATTATACGATGCTCAGCTGGCTCAGCCTTCCAGGAAGAGTGGGAAAGCAGCCAAGCGGGGTGAGAGCTTGGAAAACAGAGCTGCAGACAAGATAGGAGAGAAGAGGAAACCACATTTGACGGTGTGTGTCGTCCATCCTCATGATGCCGAGGTTAGGTGGGGGAAAAAAAGCAGCAGATGAGCAATGGCCTCAGATCAAAGGAAGACTTTGACAGACAAGGTCCATGAAGACACATGAGAGGAATGGGTGAGAGAGAAGCTTCCTGGAAGAGGGGATTTATGCCAACATGAAAACAATTTGGCTTGTAATTTTCCTCTCCTCAATTCTTTCCGTCTTAGGACTCTCAAACCACTATGCCAGGGAATTGTTTGGCAATGTTATTATCTGTATTTATCGAATCTGTTACACTGTTGTGGTTTCCAGTGTACAGTTTTGCTAGGTAAATTCTCTTTCCTTTGAAATCGGAAGTTCATTCACTTTCAGCCACTTGTTCATAGTTTGCTGCTATGGTGAACCCAAAGAAAAGGTTTTTTAAATATATTTGAGATTTGAGCCACCTTGATTGAGAATAAATTTTTGAGTTTTGTAAATGGGCATAATTAAATCTTTTGTGTAAAACATTTTAATGGCAATGTAAAAATATAAACAAGGAAGAGCACTGTTCCGAGAAGTGGGGAGCACACACGTCAGTGACTAGAAGGAACCCATGCCCAGTGAGGTGGGCAAGCACCTTTTCTGATGCTGGCTTAGGCTCTCCCATGGTAGACAGGAGCTTAACATGCAGTGATTCAAGGCTGAATTCATAACTTGTGACAGGTAAAGTGAAAAGCACTTGACAGGGTCAAATATTTTAAATAAATTTAAATTCCATTGCAGAAGAGGATGTGAATCCGGAGCTGAGAGCAAAGAGCACACAAAGGGAACGCTAGGGCTGTCACTCTGTCTTCCGAACGGAGAGATGGAAGATGTCACTCCTTTGTCCTCAGCTCCTGCAGTCAAATCCTAGATGAGCAAGACAGCCCAATGCTATAAACAGAATGTCATGTTGTAACAGGCCAGAGGCATGCCTCTGCAGGGAGAGGGAGCCAGTGCCTCCCTCTGAGCCTTATCAAAAGAGCCTTTCAGCACTGGCATCTTTAGTTGCAATGTTTTTAATTCCGTATCTTCTCTTTTTTTAAAACAAGCAAGCCTTGTCTGCAGGTGGAAAGGACAGGGCTCCTGGAGTAAATAAAACACCACAATCTGAGGAAGGGCAGTTGCATCTGTCACTTAACATAATTCAGTTGCACTGATGAAGCTGTGTCGTTCTCATGAGGAACTTTGTCTTTTCTAAGATAAGCTGGGTAGTGCAGAGGTTAGCCTATACATAGCATGTGTATACACAGGTTAAATATTATACATAATGGATGCATGTTAATCCTAAGAATTACTCGGGATTTATGCACCAGATAAAGGAACACGGTGACCACACAGTGATTTTATTTTAAAGATGAGAGTATTTGTTTGTTGATGAGATAGGGAGGACCTTATGTCGCAAGAATCAATGTCACTTAGCCATCCCATCTCAGGGACTGAAAAAGAAGTTATAAATAAATACATAAAGAATTAACTAATTATCTCCTCTGACAGAGACATTGGTATTTACCCCAATAAATGATTTTTAAGGAAGTTAAACATCTGTAACTGAATATTTATGGAAATACAAATGAATACTCTTCACTTCTGCTAAAAAAATGTTTTTAGACTACAAATTCTTGTTAATTTTTAACCCCAGGATCATAAATTAATTAAAAATTAACTGAAGAATAATGGAGTTTGGAATGATTGTCTATTGTACACCTTAAACACAAATATAAATTTTTAGATAATATTCTACCAGCCTCATAAATATCATCTATCACTTGACATTATATATTTACACATATCAACTCCCATGCTTTATAGTCAACACAAAATTATAGATATTATATATAATATTTTATAAATATGTGTATTTGCCTTTAAGCATTCTTCCATCGAACTTCTACCTATTATTTTTCAAAGTACTGCATTTTCTCTGTGAAAGTAAGAAATGTTATTTACAAGTCTTATTCATTAATCAAGGAAACTGTAAGTAGATATTTGTAGTCAAACTTATACAAGGGGCCAAGAAGAACAGCAGAGGTGGAGGGAGAATAAAATACCTTACCCTGTCCTAGTCCACTTAGGTACCACTGCCTCAACCCTCTCACAGGTATGGAGACGATGTGTGCAGCTCAATGCACCTTATTAAGGTTGCCATTGAGGATTGCAAAATGAGCGGAAAATAATGGGTGCAGAATGTGTTGGTATTCCACATGCAAATGAGACACTGATTGCTTCCCTGGTCAAGGGCTAAATATAAATGTGTGATTAAAGCCGAGTCACTTAGAGTAATGGCTCATTAGAAGCTGGAAGAAACGCACCGTAGAAGCGTGAACGATGCTTCCCGAGACAAAATAAAATCACCTGGGAACCATTGAGCACGTCTCTCTCGTGCTATTCAGGAAGTCTGAGACTTGGGAGAACACTCTGTATGGTTGACCCATCTCGGCCTTTGCCCATCAACCCCATCTCCATAAAATGTCCCCCCTCAAATTCTGACCTTAAAGATGATTGTCTTGCTCCGTGTGAATTTGTAAATTGTGTTGTGGTTTAATTTGGTTGTTTGTTTTGTGAGACAGGGTGTCACTATGTAGCTCTGGCTGTCCTGGAACTCGCTCTGTAGACCAGGCTGGCCTCGAACTCACAGAGCTCGACCTCCTCTGCCTCCCGAGTGCCGGGATTAGAGGCGTGGGCCACCACTTGCAGCTGTGCCAATGTTTGTAACTTCCGTATTATAAATAATACTGGCCAATAAAAGCTCAAGTTCAAAGACAGCAGAAAAAACCAGCTCAGATGCCTCCTTACCAGACTGACGCATGGAATGTTAGTAAAGTCATTTTGTTAACTCCATATATCCAAGATCTGAGAATTAAGCAGCAACTATAAATCAACCACAGTTGTGGATTACATGTTTATTGTTTTTCTATTGTTAAAATTTTCTACTGTTAAAAACTAGAAGCCTGCCTTCCTCAAACCTACTTAAGTCATGACCATTTCGTGTTACCGTGTGACTAGCTCAAAACACTAATGCAGCCTCTCCTGAAGACTGGGGAAATGCTGAGATGGTCTGCCCACTGCCCTCCTGAACACTGCTCTGAAAGCTCGTCTTGCAGATTGCTTTACGATTTCCCACCGTAAAGTGACAGGAGTTCCCAGCTCAAACAGTGAAGCATAATGACTTTTACCGTTTCCGCTTTGATGGATAATCATTTTTATCCCTCAGAAGGAAAGAGTTCTGATTTAGTCTAAAAGATCTCATATCAGCTTCATGTAATAGCTCTCAATAGTGGTATATCTGTTCTATGATCCACAGGGAAGTTTGAAAGCCACAGCAGCAGTTAATTCTTCAGGAGATACTGTAGCGTTGCTTTTGGCCCATGGCATTAAGTAGGTAATAAGTCAAAGGAGGAGCAATTGTAAAAATAAGTAGCAAGTGTCAGACAACTGGAGGACTGGAAATGAGATCCCATTTCAAGAAAAGAAAGGTTTTGGGAGTTGGTGGCAGAAGTGTCTGTACACCTGCATCTACAATCAAACAGCAGAATTCCTCTTGGACACAAGTGCGCGAGCGCATATGCGCACACACACACACACACACAGACGCACATACACACACACACACACATACATACACAGTTTTATTGTGGCACATTAAAAATAATTGGTGACATCTCTTTTCAAATTGGCTCCTCCATGTTGTATTCCCACTCCAAAGTTAGCACAAATAAATGAACAGTCTTTTTTAACTTACCTCTTCCCCAGAGACCACAATCATATTCAGCTCCCAATTCTAACCAGTCTCTATATTCTAGATTATATGGAATAGTTAAGACAGTATATGCATGTGACCATTGTCATATACACAGGGACAGTGTGTGGACTCCGGGGACAAGTCTGACTATGGATGTGTTTTGGGTCTGAAGGGGCTCACTGTCCACAAAAGGAAATAGAAGAGAAAATAATGAAGGAACGTTGGCAGGGAAGGCAAACGAACCAAAGACTGAGACAATACATTACAGGCCCACGTTTTCACAAAGATACCTTAACTCTGAGGTTGAGAAAGCCGAAGGAAGAGATGGCAGTATCTGTCCACACTGAGTGTGTTCTGACTGCAGTGTTTACACATATCACAGAGCAAGGCCTAGAACCCCCCTCTCTGTCCAGCATTTTGCCCTTTGCTGAGATAAACATGGCTTTTATTTCCTTCATCCAGAGGCAAAAGGGCCAAGAACCTCAGCAAATACCCAGGCTACCATTTTGAAATGCAAGTGGGATTTTTGTTTTCTTGGTTTTGCTTTTGTTTGCTGATAAATCTGTCCTAAAAATGGCTTTACTCGTGGACAATTTTGAAGCAGATGCATATAGATAGAGCAGTGAGTGAAAGTCCCGGGGAACCAGGAGTAAAGGCTGAGAGCAGCCAGTTGTCCAAGACAGAAAATCCTGGATCGGACCACTGACACTTGCAAAGGGGCACTCCAGAGTTCATGAAGATGACATGTGGCTCGTTAAATACTAAAACTCACTTCCCCATGGATACTTAACATGCTGTCAAGATACGCAATGCTCCGAGTTGTACTCAGAACTACCTGAACTAGATAGACCCCATGGAGGGACCTGAGCCCCAAAGCCCATACATCCACATTGCTCAAAAAGCCTGCATTATATGATATAACCCATTGTGCACTGGAAATGTTCAGGAAACTTTGTCTGCTCTAGACTTCTCCCTTTACAGGAAAAGAATCTTTCTCTAATAAGTTGTTTGAATTTCTGCTACACCATGGACATGTTTCTGTCCAACTCCTTGCTCTAGGACACAAGTAACCAGAACCCTTCCGAGGGTGCCAGCAAAACTCAGTGTCCCCAGGATCAGTTCCAATATTGACTTCTATTGTTGGCAACTCTATGTAAGACTGAGGATGATTTGCATAGAAAGAAAGAGAGCACCCAACAGCCCATGAAACACACTACAAAAATCTTAGGAGTTCTCAGCCTTCCATGATCATCTGACATTTCATTGAGCCACATGTTCCTTGGATCTGTCAGGGCTTCCTCAAAAGTCTACCCATTGCCTGTTACTGAAAATGTCCCAGTAATAGCTCATTTTCATGACAACTTTATTAGAAAGAAAATAAAAGTATCCAAAAATGTTTCTGTGCTATGGATCTATTGAGGAAAACTTGCTCATGTGAATATTCTATAGTTCTCCACCAAAGAAAAGTAACTAAGAAGTGTTGTTCTCACCCCACATCTCAATAAGTTTGGTATATTTGAAGCAATTATCTTATCTTATTTTACTATTCTATGTGCATGGGTGTTTTGCTTATATATATGTCTGTTCACCACATGCCTGCCTAGTGCTCACAGCAGCCAGAATTCCCAGGAATTGGAGCTAGAGATAATTGTGAAGCACCATGCAGCTGCTGGGAATTGAACCCAGATCCTCTGGAAGAGCAGCCAGTGCTCTTAACTCCTAAGCTATCTCCAAGCCAGATAGCAGTTGTCTTCACACCGCTGCAATCTTAACTGTCCTGTGTACGTTAGTGCCACTGGCACGACTTCCACAAAATAACTGCCTAAGAACAAATTCACCATCTTGCAATTCTGTAGACCGGGAGCCCTGCCCGAGTCTCACTGGGCTAAAATCAAAATGTGGGAAAGCCAAGGTCCTCTGGGGGTCCTAGAGAAGAACCTGTTTCTTCCTGTTAGGGTGTTGGCAGTTTCAGTTCCTTAGGGTTGAGACTAATGTCTCCCACTCACACTAAGGCAGCTCCCCAAAGCCAGTACCACTCCTAGGCTCATGACACCACCTCCTCCATTTGCAAAGCCTGCCATGAGGCCAGTTTCCAGTATTTCAAATGTTGGCTTCACCCTTTCTGATGACGGGCCTCTGATACGCTTCTCTGTCATCCTTTCATACTTTTAAGAACTAGTGTGATTACGTTGGTCCCACCTGGATATGTCTGTCAGGATTCTCAGGCACACTGTGAGCTCCCCTTAGTCCTATCCTTGGATTCTGGGGCTCATTGGCAGGCATCTCTGAAGGGCAATAATGCTACTGCCCCACCATTAAAATATTTTTGTGCCACCAAGAGTTTACCTTACATGTGAAACATAAAAACAGACAAAAAAAATGCTATAAATACACATTTCTTTTTTAACCTATTTCGAAATTTCTGAAAGGAAAGTCTTAACCCATTGTTTAAAAACACAAAAATGTTCCATTTTTCAAATTGTAATGTGATACAAAAATGGAAATTTGCAGGTGACTTTGTACAATAGCCTCCATGTATTTGGCAAGTGTGATCTAAATCCTAGTGTCCTGACTTGGGAAGTGTGTCCACAGTGCAACTGTACTCACACCAGCCAAGTCTGGACTCCGAACTAAAATTAACTGGCATAATGACCAAATTTTAAATAGACCAAGAAATGTACAATGAGTACATGGGAAAGAATAGAAACTATCCATTGCTACAATTAAAATAGTATTTCTAATTTTTTGCTTTTCTTATTTTAGATATTTATATCTTTTTTACTATTGTATTTTTATTATTTAAAGCAAATTTTTAATTTAAATATATTTTATTATAGTCTTCCCCTCCCCCAAGTCTTTTCAGATCCTCTCTCCTCTACCTACCCAACTTTAAATTCTTTCTCAAAAAACAAAAAAAACCCCTATGCAACAACAAAATCAAAGAAACAAAATAAAAACCACATCCAAAAAGGAAAACAAAAACAAAAACCAACAAAAAAAACCCACCACCATTGCCCTAGGATATCTTTCAGGCAGTACATCATTGTTGCTGAAAAGGCATTTCCAGAATTATAAATGGATGAAAAAATGTTTAAAATTTTAAAAAGCAAATATAGCTTTGTCTTCACCCATCCCACACTGTAAACTTTTGTTTTTCCACAGACATAAAAATTAATTGTCAGTAATCTAGACAATAAAATGCACTGCATTAATAAATATCCTTTATAAATATACATATTGAAATATGTTAGAGTACATATACTAAACTTTTACTAACTGGTAGGAATAACCAAAAATTGAAAATTACTATGCTAATAAGTATACTACATATATTTAGTTAACATATTGCATACTAAAACTGTTTAAAAGAATTTTTGTCAGTTAACTTAATATTAGTTTTCCATGAGCATCACAATGGCTAATTCAGATATATAGGGTTTCATTTAATCACTCAATCATAACATGAAAGAATAAGGTGTGTGGGTGTGTGTGTGTGTGTGTGTGTGTGTGTGAGAGAGAGAGAGAGAGAGAGAGAGAGAGAGAGAGAGAGAGAGAGAGTGAGTTTATGTGTACCATGTGCATGCCAGGAACCAGGGAGGTTGGAAGAGGGCATTAGATCTCCTGGAACTGGAATTACAGGCAGTTGTATGCTGCCCAAAAGCCCCTAAGCAAACATATTTTATACTACGTCTACATAGTTAATTTTGAACATTGAACTTTATTTTAGTTACAGTTTCTATTGCACTAATAAAACACCATGACCAAAGCAACTTGTGGAGTAAAGTTTTATTTCATCCGAGTCACACTCCATCACTGAGCAGAGTCAGGGTATGAACTCACACAGGGCAGGAACCTGAAGGCAGGAGCTGATGCAGAGGCCATGGAGGAGTGCTGCTTCCTGGCTTGCTCAGCCTGCTTTCTTATAGCATCAGGACCACCAGCCTGGGGATGGTGCTGCCCACAGTAAGCTGGGACCTCCCAAATCAATCATCCATTAAGATAATGCTGCACAGGATTGCCTCCTGGCCCATCTGATGGAGACATTTTCTCAGTTGAGTTTACCTCTTCCCAAAGGAGTCTAGTTTGTGGCTAGTTGATACAAAACTCACCAGTACAAACTTTAAAAGTCACAGAGCCAGCTCACTCATCTCTCTTGAGTGTGTTGGGAAATCTAACTGACCCTGTCTTCGGATACAATTGTTCTTGCTGTGAAATATACAAATAAACTTTTCTAAACACAGTAGCAACAGCTAAACCACTCTCATCCTCTGGATCTATTCATTGTCTTTGTGTGATCATTTTTTGTTTTCTGGTGATCGGAAAAACATCATAAGCCATGTTGCATCTTGTTAACAAGCAGGTAATGAGTAAAAAAAAAAAAAAAAAAAAAAAAAAAGGATGCTTATAATTTTATATTTTCGATATATGTACTTCACTTGATATTTGTGTGCTTATCTGTTTGTATTTCATAAATAAGTAGAGCATAGTCCCTTTAAAAGTACAACAAATCCATTCTACTTACCAAACTATTCCCTGAGCCCCAGAGCCAATTGGCTTCAGGTTCTGGTAGCGCTTGAGAACGGTGAAGGTCGAATCTCCTACTTCCACACTGTAGAACTGGTTGTCTACTTTGCTTTTGCTCATGTTGTAATGTTTGGCAATATATGACACATCCACGTGTTTATCGAATCCCTGTCAAGAAGAACAATGAGGAGACGTGAGACGAGCGTGGCCGTACAATGGTAATGGATACGGAGAAGTCGCTTCTTTCAATGACTACACAGGTCTGGCCATCTATCATCTCGTCCAGCTAGCTCACATAGGGAAAAACAGTCTGTCTTAGGCCCTGCCAGTTTACTTGAAGTAAATGAGGCTTAACATGCAAAGAATGTTTTCTCAATGTTAAAATGTTTAACACCTGGGAATACAGATCAATGGTTTGATCCCTCATAACTTAACAACCAACACCTGTTTAAAACAGAGAGGGATGAGATTTGGTCACAGGATAATTTCATCCCTTTAGGTAAACAAACAATGAAGATATTTTGGCTTCAGTGTATCTAAGACACTTAAGGATTCCAGGAAATGAGAGAAGAGCTGACTGGTCACAAGAGGGAAGCTAAAGATGGCCAGCGCAGTCCTTCCTCAAAAAGGGCTCAGGCCACAAACTAGCATGAAGTTCAACTTTTATTAATAAGGTAAAATTGACTTCATTTTCCTCACCAGTACCCAAATTACTACTATCCTTATTAAGTGCTGAAAATACCAGATTAAATAAACATTGTGCTAAAATTACATGACACTATTTTGAGGGTGCTTAGATTTTATATACCATGCTTACTGCATTTCCTGTTTATCTATGGAGAATTTTAAATGTCGCTCATATTTGGTAATTAAAGTGTTGTCTTAAAATTCTGAATATTTACATGCAATATATAATAAATTAGTACTTATTCATAAAAGCTCCCACATCATACTTTACTACACAAAAGATATGGACTCCGTAGTTTGATGGTTCATACTATAACTAACTGATTTCATGTGGCACACAGTGGTGAATGCCTACTTAATACTTAGGCCTCTTGGCAATTTTATTTAGGTTTTAAACATGTGTTCTTTCTGTGTGTTTTTTCCAACAATTGAAAAACAAATCATCTTAGCCAGTGGTTCTCATTAGACATAGAATTTACATGTTGGGGGCATTCAGTTAGGAGAATCCTGACATGTTGTATAAAGCAACAGTGATAAAAAATATAGCTGATACGTTCCTTGTGAAAGCCTGCTGGGGGCCCCGCAGGAGTTGGGTATTCCCACACAGCCAATCATTTTCCACGTACATCACGAGGTTTGAATGTCCTGATGAAGCTTCAGTCAGTGAAAACTCCACCTACAATGCTTTGAGCCAAGAATTTAAACTAAAGAATTTTTGTATAATTTAACACATTAACTTTTCTGAATTTCAATTCTCATATAATTTGAAAGATTTAAACTCTCTTAGGCTCCGAACCTCTGAGTTGGCCATAAAACCATTTTCCTTGGAAAGTTTTGCCATCTCATGTCTAAATAAAAAGTTGAAATGGAAGTATCTCTTAATCTCCGCCTGAATCAAGTATGATACAGGCAGGATGGTGGCGTCATGGAATATGATCCAGGCAGGATGGTGATGTAAGGAAAACTGAGTGGGGATTATTTGAGTTTAGCTAGAAGGATCCTCAAATCTACCGGAAGACTCTGCAGGCCCCAGACAGGTGAGGCAGACCTGAATAGACATCACAGGCTACAGCCTATGGCTGGCACCAGGCATACTGGCAGCATTTGGTACAAATGTGGGGACCACAAATATTGGTGTACACTGTAGATTCAGGATCTGCATTGTTTAGAGAGGAAGCAGAAAACTCAGGTAATTTGCAGATGTAACAAAAGCCCTGAAATCCGGAAGTTAGTCTATGTAGCACAGCATAGAAATTAAAGCTCGTAGCCGGGCAGTGGTGGCGCATGCCTTTAATCCCAGCACTCGGGAGGCAGAGCCAGGCGGATCTCTGTGAGTTCGAGGCCAGCCTGGGCTACCAAGTGAGTTCCAGGGCAGGCGCAAAGCTACACAGAGAAACTCTGTCTCGAAAAACCAAAAAAAAAAAAAAAAAAAAAAAAAAAGTGGTGAAAGCCCCTTCAAGGGTACAACAGTGGGGTCTAGGATTTAGGCAGTGGTGTGGACAGCTGCAGGCACAAGAGCATCAGTGTGTAAACTGTCCTGGATTTTGACCGAGTACCATGCACAGCTCTCCAAACCACTGTCATTTCTACCATAGACTCATGATATGAGCGGCCCAGAAAGTCCTGCTTTCCTCCTAAGAAACATGAAGCAAAGCCAAATGGAGTCACAATATCGAATCCTTCTCAATTGCAAGGTTAACGTGGGGTGACTGGCACCTGCCTAATGTGGCCTTTGTTATGTTCCGACCCTTTGTTGAGTGCCTTAGTATTCGGAATATCGCAAAATGCTCAGCACAAGTTAGCCTTACCAAATCTAGATGCTCCTTTTGTCTTCCTCTGGCTTATTCTTCTCCTTGTCAATGAGTGGTGTTCCTGAAGTACCGCATGTGTGTTCAATCACATGTGTGTGCTAATTACATGTGTACTAATCACATGTGTGTACTAATCACATGTGTACTAATCACACATGTATATTAATCACATGTGTGTACAAAACACACATGTACTGATCACACGTGTATACTAATCACACATGTGTAACAATCACATGAATATAATGATTACATGTATGAACTAGTCACACGTATAATAATCATGTGTATATACTTATCACATGTGTGTAATAATGACTCCAGTAGACTTCGTATCCCAGAACCCTGACTCCACACAGCCACTGCTACCATTTGTAGACTTTGCTGTGGTCTTTCTAGCTATAATCTCCATCTTCCCATGACGGTTGAACCAACCTGCTGGAGATACTCTCAGCACCTCAACACATATTCAAGAAAGTTTAATAATTCGCACAACTTCTTGTTCAGGCTTATCTAATCTGTGTAATACTATAACTGCATAATCCAGTACTGTTGACATGCATGCTCTGTGACAAATACTTGGCTAGCACCTGGCAATGCAGTGAAGACAAGAGAAAGTTGCAACCTAGAACGAGCACGGTGAAGTGGTTAAATACAGATGGTGCCTTCTACGGGGGAACAAGGTAAATATCCTGGTGATACATAGGAAGTAACAACTCATTGTCTGTGTCATATTACCATCAATTCACTTAAATACGATGTGTAAAACAGCAAATATATACCAAGTCACTGATATAAAATCAATATTTCATGTTAATGTTTAATTAGCACATATTAATCATACATATAACAGACTTTGCTGTGCCACTTTCACGCAAGTGCACGCGTGTTTTGATCACACTCACTCCATTATCCTCTCCTGTCCTTCTCCAACATCTGTGAAATCATCTTTCCTTCCCCATCTAGCCATTCTTCTACTGTCCTGTTCTTTTTGTGTGACTCCATTGAGCTTCACTAGGGTTGCTTATAAACATTGTTGGTGAGAGTTCATTTACACAATCGGATCGTGCACCTCACCAGTGGCTGGACCACTAAAGAAAACATCTCTCCCTCCCCATCAGTCATTATCTGTATATAAACCCTCAGGGAGAGGTGGAGCCCCAGGAGTCCCTCCTCCTTCCATGACAGGGTGTTGACAGGCCAAATCCTGTGGAGATCTTGTACAGGTAATCAAGAGCTCAAGAGTACCAGAGTGTCCTACCCAGAAGTTACCACACCACACTGCTCCCCTTATTCTTCTGGCTTTTGAATTCCTCCTCCCCTTTTCCCATGTTCCCTGAGCATTGGATACTGTATTACAGATGTCTCATTCATAGGTGAGCATTCAATATCATTTATTCTGTTTTTGACCAATTATCTATACACCCACCACTAACCGCTACAGAAAGCTCCTCTGACCAGAGCTGATGGCAGCGCTAGTCTATTGGCATAAACATCGTTATTTGGGAGGGAATTTGACAGGGAAATCACATCCATTGAACAGAACAGCAGCAATAGCTCCACACTTGCTCATAAACCTCCCCAACCATGGATTTTGACTGGACTTACAGTATGAAACCTAATTTCCCTCCTGTGTAGCTCTCATCAAATCCAATCAGAAAGCCACTGGTCACTTCCATAACAGGTTTGCCACTATTTCCCCAGTGGGCTCATCCAGCTTGGCTACTCAATATTGTTACACAGAGAATTCACATCTGAGTGGCTTTTTTATGACAGCTGTCCCCTAGCAGGCTTCATCACACCTAACACAATGTGGACTGGCCAGCAGGGAAGAGCCTTCCATCCCAGTTCAAGCTTGATTTCTCTATGTCCTGTGACTAGAGCTCCAGAATTAAACATCTCTCATCCCCTTTAAAATGAGAGCTGCGGTTTTGTGTTGACAACTATGGTGTCCAACGTGGGGCTCCAAGAACGATCCACCTTTCAGAGGAGGAATCAACGGCATGAAAGTCGGTGCCCGAACGGACCCACTGCGTCCCGGCCTCTGTTGTTATCTTCCCAGGTGGATCGTTGGTGAGTTGTTTCTGGGACTCTGTACCGATCTTGGTTTGGTCAACAGCCAATTTGTTTATTCTTAGCCGGTTAATTAAGGATCCTAATTTAATTTCATTGATCCTCTTTTCCACCCTTTTTGTCTGCATTCAAGTATTTTATTTAAGGTGTCCAGTTTTGCTTGCTTGCTTTTAAAGCATTTTGGTCTAGTCTTTCCTTTTATTTGTTTGTTTTTGGATCTATAAAGGCATTTGGGTTTTGTTCACCTTTGAACACTGAAGGCACCCTGGTTCTGTTTTATCTTAGTTTTCTTTGTCGCTGGAATATTTTGATTACTGTCCTTTGGGCTTTGCCTCCTAACACTGCTCCTCACGTGTATAATTATGTATTTTATTGATTTTTATTGATTGCTAAGAATTCAGCCTGGGAATTTTATGAGTGCCTGATGATAAAGATGCCAAAGATAAGAGACACTGCCTCTCTCTCTCACCCAAAGATGTGTAAGTGTCAGGGAGAATACCCCATGACAGCCTCCTAGGAAACTCAGCTGATATCCGGTGTTCCCTGGTCAGCAGGAAGTTTATTGGTTCACCTGAGGGGTTGATCCCAGTGTTTCAAGCACCCTCGAGTTTGCATAGATGAGCAGGATAACCTGGAGACCCAGTGGGAGAAGACAGTCTCAGGAAGTTTATTGGTTCACCTGAGGGGTTGATCCCAGTGTTTCAAGCACCCTCGAGTTTGCATAGATGAGCAGGATAACCTGGAGACCTAGTGGGAGAAGACGGTCTCGGTCTCGGTAAAAGCTGAGAAAGTCGTTCCCCAAAGCAGCACGTAAAACTGACCCAAAGCACGTACTCACTAGCTAGCATTGACAGCAATCTTTCAGGAGCAAAGGAAAGATGTGTGTGTGTGTGTGTGTGTGTGTGTGTGTGTGTGTGTGTGTGTGAGAGAGAGAGAGAGAGAGAGAGATAAAACCGGGAAGAGAAGACAGATATTAAAACAGAGATAAACACATGTATAGTGGAATATACTGATGTGCGTGTGAGGAACAAGGTTTCCAAAAATGCAGAAATATTCAGAGATAAACCACTATCTGTACTCTAACCAGCTTTATATTTGGTAATTACTGACTAACTTGCAATTCTTTGGAAAACAGGGAGATCTAAAGACAGCCTAAACATTTACTACCTCCAGACTGTTTTTTCTTGGCCACTTTATGCAGTCATATGCAAAAATTAATCAATTAATTAATTAAACTCACAAATGGAAGGCCTGCTTTAATTAAAATGTAAAATGATCTATAAAAAACTGATAAAATTGGTAATTCATAATAAAAAAAGAGCTAAATTGGATGCTAAAACAACAAATAATTTAAAAATTTTGGAGTTGATACAAACTAAAGAGAAATTCTACAATAACTCTCTACTCAGCCTTCTTGGACCTTACTCCTTATCTCCTGCCCACCTTGTAGTTTTCCTTGGACATCTTTTTTCCTTTCATCTCTCATGATTGTAGAAAAGTATCTTTTTTTTTTTTTTTTAATACAAACTAGTCCTAAAATTCTTTTTGGGCTTAAAACCAAACATCTCAGTTTGACCTGAATCAGGTCCCCACAGTTTAGGGGAAGTCCTCAGGCTGTTAAAGACACCAAATGAAGCCTAGCCTGTGTGCCCTCTGTGGCCAGCACTCCTGGGGATTTGTGCTGAGACTCACCTTCAAGAATTGTTGGTGCCTTTCCCTGTCTATCATTTGACTGATTAATTCTTTCAAACGTGGGTTTTGTGTTCCTTTGCTCTTATCTTTCTAACCAGACGCACACTATGTGTTTGGGTGCCACCAACACCACATAAGCTGCTGTCACTCAAAGCTTTGGTTGTGGTCAGCTCACTTAGAATCACTTGTACTTCGGGAACACTTGATCTCACTGAGAAAGACTGTCCTATGCTACTGCTAACAGCTCCTGAGCAAGGAACACTGGGGTTAAGAACCTTGACAGGTGGAACTTATCAGGGTTTTTTTCCTTTAATAATAGAGCTGAAAATAACACTGAGCCAGGGTCAGTTCTGCACTTATATCTGGGAAACCTTGAGCACGCCTTTATTCTTTCATTCATTTATTATTTATGTGCTATGTGATTCCATAAAGGATTTGTGCAGCTCACCATAGAGGCTAGAGGAATGAACAATGAAAGCATTAAATCCAGTGTTAAGCACTAATGACAGATGCAGCAGGCTGAACAATGACAGGTATACCAGAAGACTTAAGTTATGAATGCCCACCACCTTGAGCCCAAAACGTAATGTCACGCTCTGGAAAGCCAAAGGAGAAACTAATGGTGACCAAGACAGAACCGCAGCGAGTGGCATGTTTTGATTTATTCCGTTTAGTCATTGATTTCTGCTGTATGAAAAGGCATTTGAAGTCATCAACGATAGTGCAGGGTGGCCTCTGCCTGCTCTGCCTCTCTGTGTACAAAGGAGGAAAACAAGTCCATGTGGAACTTTCTGAGCAACAGGTTAGTATTGGTTCAGGAACTGTGTTGATTGACTTGTAGATCACTTAATGTAAGAATTAGTATTCTCATGTTACAAGGGAGAAATTCTAGACAGACAACTTCCACAAAGAGTAATATCAGAGCTCTGCATGAAGACAGCCTGTTGGAGAATATTATTTTAAGGTGTGTGACTTTTGTTTATGTTTATGTTTGTGTTAAGCCGTGTTACTCTGCCTGTCTAAAACACCTGATGGTCTAATAAAGAACTGAATGGCCAATAGCAAAGCAGGAAAAAGGATAGGAGGGGCTGGCAGACAGAGAGAATAAATAGAAGGAGAAATCTGGGAGGAAAAGAGAATAAGGAGCCAGAGAAGGAGGAGGACATAGGGGCCAGCCACCCAGCCACCCAGCCAGCCATGGAGTAAAAGTGAAAGACACACCCAAGTAAGAGAAAGGTATAAGCCCAGAGGCAAAAGATAGACGTGATAACTTAAGAAAAGCTGGCTAGAAACAAGCCAAACTAAGGCTGGGCATTTATAATTAAGTATAAGCCTCCATGTGTGATTTATTTGGGAGCTGGGTGGCAGGCCCCCAAAAGAGCAAATCAAACAATAATGACAGCTTGTTTCAGAATTCCACTATGAGACTTTGGGTGATGTCATTTTAACCCCAGTCTCAGTTTTCTTATACACAGAGGGAAAGATATAGTCTGCTCTTCATCACTGGGGCATTTACATGAGACAATCTGTGTGAATTTCTTAACTATTACACATTTATAATAACTGGGATAGAGAAGTTATGTAACATTTAAAGCTATACTTAGACTGTTTTAAACAAAGTCCGTCTAACTCTTAAGACATACGTAAAGCCAAATACACCATGGTAGAAGTCTAAAGTCTAAAGAGACAGCAGGATTGGAAAGAGTCAAGAAACACATTTTATTTCCATTTATAATGTAGCTGGTGTTCTGCCAGCCTGCATGTGTGCCACACTGTACTTCCCAGCCTCATTTGTAGTTTGTGCCTGGACCATGTTAATGCTGACCTAGGAAGAAAGCCAAGTGTCAGCTAACTGCAGAAGTAGTTTTAAAATGATGCACCTTAGGAAGATGCCAAGATGGATCAGTGGGTAGGGACACTTGCAACCAACCTAACGATCTGAGTTTAATCCCTGAGAACCACACTGTGAACAGAGACAAGTAACTGCCAAGCATTGTCCTCTGACCTCCACATGCACACTGTGGCATATGTATGAATGAGCATGCATACTCTCTCTCTCTCTCTCTCTCTCTCTCTCTCTCTCTCTCTCTCTCTCTCTCTCTCTCTCTCTCATACACATACACACAGTGTGTAAACAAAATGTAATTTTTAAAATGTACAGTGATGTTATCTGCTCTTCTTTTTTCTCTCTGTGGGATCTCAGCTGCTACAGCACAGAATAGCAGAAATGTAAATTCCTGAGTCCTGGAAAGATAAGAGCCCTTCCCAACATGCGTATGGAATCCACACCATAGGAAATAAACGTTTAAGATTTCATGCATATGAAATCTATTCCATAGGAAATACACTGATAAGTTCTAGAGATTTAGGGTCCATTATTACTGCACCCTATTTTTTATGGAACAAATGTTTATTTTGTTCTTAAAATAACGGGCACTAAGAACACAATGCTCCTGACTCATGGTGCTGACCATTTAATGGCTGCATAGAGGATTAAACATGGAGTGCTGATTTCAATGGCATTGCCCATTAAGCTAGAACACTGAGTCCTGTACCTCTCACTTTACACATCCCCACCTTGTCTGTGATAGTATGAATAGGAAACAGGAGCTGGTATTATATAATCAGAACAAAAAGAATGTCCAGGACAATAAACAGCAACCAGTTATTAAGAAAAGCTAAAAATTTCCCTGTGTGAGAGTGAAAGGACAGAACAGTAAAATGTCATTTGGGAAAAAAATGTTTCTAGTGAGTGTGATTTACTAACATTTCTCTGAAGTCTGTCTCTACGTTTTCGGTCAGGAATGTTTAGAGTTTCTCTGTGCTACATTCAAGAATCTGGAACCTGAATCTGTTTCCACATGTACAGCACACAACATTATGTTGAGTCCCATGTAAATCTATTTGCTATTTTCATTCCCACACCTGCATGGCCATGAAAAGATGCAATGGATGTCTCAGTTAGTAGTTTTCTGGGCCAAAAGATCTTGGTGTATACATCTTCTTTAAATTTTGAGACAAGAATCTTGCTGAATTACACAAGGTGGCACTGAACTCAATATGCAACCCAGGATAGCTTCAAAGTTGTCACCTTCCAGCTTCAACTTCCCAAGTAGCTGGAATTATAGTGGTGTGCCACCATACCCTGAGTCTTCTGCCACATTCTGTATGTGTTTCAGAGCTGGGGACATAGCTCAGTGACGAGACACACTGGCCTAGTACATGCAAGTTCCTGAATTCAAATGTGCAGTCCTGAAAATCAACAAAAAAAGTGTAGTCCTATAGGTGCAAAGGTGCTTTGACCTTTTATGAGTGTGTTATCAATATATAATCAAATAAACATTTGTGTTTTAGAGAACATGAACTCCCCAAAATATAGACTGGCATCTGCTGGATCTAGAACTTGGAACCGAAGTGCTGGTGGGCATGCTTGACCTACTTAAAAATGTAGCCCCTCCTGGTCATGTCCCCAGCCTCAGGCAGTCATTTTTCAGTAAAACAAAGACTATAACTTCATTTCTATTTCCAATACCTCCTGTCACAAGGATAATAAGCATTAAAATAGTGCATCTAGAGCAAAACCAATTACAAAGGAACACAACGTAGACTAAAACAGAATCTGTATTTTATATGTCTCTTATGGAGCATGATTACAGAAGCCGTGCACTGAAACCATGGACAGACAGTTCTAGGATTTTTATAGAACAAGTATAAAAAAAATATGCAAGCCATGACTTTATTCAGTGTGATTGAAGCTTCAGTCATAATTAACCTTACAATACCAAGCTGCATTTACAATCAAGTTAAGCTCATGCCACAGGATGCTAAAATCTGACCTTTTTGTGTTTAAGTAAACCAAGCACATTTTCAAGATGAACCAATACAAAAGCCCTCACAGTTTCAAAACTGAATCTTTTAACTTGTCAGTTAATCTTGGGCAGTATAGCAGAGTCTATTATAACTGTTTCACAGGTTTTTGTTTTGTTTTAGAAAAAAATGTTTCAGGGTATAGAACAGAAGTGGAGCACTAAATTTGCTATAGCCGTATTTCCATGTAGACACAAGAAAAATATCATAAAGCGATACAAGCCTCATTCATAAATGCAGGAAGACAGTTGCCATGACAGCATACATAGCAATGAGTTATTTCATCAGACAATATGTGTCATGTTGTTATACTGTCCACCTGGCCTTTGTTTAATATCTTATCCCCTACAGCCAGGTAAACAAAAGCATGAATGCTGTGTTTTTTAGGTAATTAATATAAAATTAAAAATGATTGAATCATATATAAAGAAAGTCAGAGCCATATTCCATTAAATAGATGGCAGCAGGAACCCAATAAAATGAGAAGCTTAAGTAAAACTTTCTCTCTCTAAATAGTAAAAAGTCATCTGGAACTTCTTATGAAGTTTATAAAAATATGAAAAATAAAATAGCAAAGGAGGTGATGTTTTGCAACGTTTCATCTCTTCATTGCCAACTTTACTAGATCTGACACTTAAGAGCCACACCTCTGGACGTGTCTTTAAGGGTATTTCCACAAGTTTAGCAGAAGAGGGAAGGCCCACCCTGAATATGAGGGGAACCATCGCGTGGACTGGGGTTCTGAACAAATGAGAAAGAAGAAGGAAAGCTAGATGAGAAGGAACTTCTTGTTGACTCTGGACACATTGTGACAGAGCCACCTGCTCTATCGGCTGAGCTTGCCATGCCATGATGGACCACATCTCCCTAAGCCATGATGTGCACAGTGATGGTTTTGCAGACAAGCAAAGGTGCAACAGTTACAGAATCCTGGAGGCTTGAGTACATGTTCCAGAAAGCCACTGAGGCCAGACAATAAGAGGCAGGGACATAGTCCCTGAAACAAAGCTTTGAGGTGCCATTTTATTAAGCAGTGAAAGTTAAAATTAAGCTGCAAAGAGACTCTAAGATATTGGAGATACTAGACACCATCGGAAAGTTACCAAGGAGAATTGTAGGTATGAAAAGAGCCAGCCCAACAAAAGATTGTCCAAACCTATGAGATCTTGCAGCTACATGTCTGGCATCTGGTGTTCTTAGTGGTATGAGTTTGACACTGCCTTTTGTGACCCTCATGTCTCTAGTTCTGCTGCATGTGGCACACATATTTTAAACATTTATGTAAAGACCTTTTCTTCTCCTCATGGCAATCAATAATTGTTATCTAAATTTTGTGTTAATTTGGTTCCCAATCAAAATACAGCATGCCAACTGAAATTATTAAACAATCATAATGGCTGCTTTGGAGAGAATGAATGGGTGCTCTGAGTGATGTGTGTGATAATTCCCTCATTCATATTCTGTCTCTGTCTCTCTAGCTCTCTCAAATAAAAATAAGCCTTCAAAAAAGATAATAAAAATGTGTATATTAGGATTTGTATAATTGTTAAGCCCTCAAACTCCAAATTAAACATAAATTGGCTCCAACTTCTGAAAATAACTGGGGTTATAAAGACAAAATGAAGAAAAAAATTGTAGTCATTTTTTTCATTTTTTATATTGGACATTGAAAGATTACAATTGTTTATATTTATGGACTATAAAATGAAGCTGTATACCTATAAGGCAGAATGAGTAAAGCAAGCTAATTAAAATATCTATAAGGTGTGTTGAATAAAGGATAAAATCAATCTCAACCAGCAAATTCATCAACATCCCTTTGACATAAAGTATAAGCATTTCTGTGGTACAGCCAAAGGAAAGACAAACTCAGCTCCCTTAATTTCTTAAACCTGTTCCTTAATTTCTAAGTCCACTTAAACTTGTGACTTGTTGATTAACTTGTATGTAGGGTGGGTTTGTATATGGTGTGCACTGTGCGTGGGCATGTGTACACACGTGGAGGTCTACTGACTAAGTCACTCACTGGCCTGGAACCTCCCTGACTCAGGCTAGGCTAGTGATTAGAGGTTTTCAGGATCCACTCTCTCCTCCTCTCACATTGCCACAGACCAGACTCGAAGCACAGGCCACTGTGCCTGGCTTATGTGGGTTCTGAGGATTGAACTTGGGTCCCACACTTGTGACTGACTGATTACACCCTAAGCCATCCCTGCAGGCCCAGTTAACTAATTTTGATTCTTGAAACTCGGGGCTCTCTCCAAATCAGGAAATCCTTTAAAATTATTCATAAGCAATTTCAGTATCAGTATACCTTCAGAGAGTTAATAACTATTAGATGTTAGATTAAGAATCATTGTGATTAGTAGAACAGCTGAAACATGATCAAGGCTAGACGCACACTCCTCCAAGAGACGAGGATGCTGAGGAATTAGGTTTCACAGACAAGCATGCAATTTCTACTCAGGAGACAGCGTTTCTCTGCTGTCTTTCTTTCTCCTTTCAAGAGCTCAAAACTATGTATTGAACATTTGCTGGATTAAAATAACTTGAGCTTTAGAATCAAGGTTGAGATGTGCTGGCCTTGTCCTCCCTGCAGGACCCCTGTGGGACAAGGCTAGCCCCGTACACCTGAGGCTAGCACCCCCACGAGGTGACAAGTACTGCAGATGCCGACAAGTGGGAGGGAGGGAAGGTTCCAGCTCCCCATCACTGTAAGTAAATTGGTGGTTCGAGTCCTGACTCATCCGTTGTGTGAATCACGATGCCACTGCCTGGTGCGACTCATATCTCTAGTTCTGCTGCATGCAGCGTGCACATTTTAAATATTTATGAAAAGACCGTTTCTTCCCCTCATGGCAATCAATCATTATTTTTTAAATTTTGTGTGAATTTGGTTTCTAGTAACTCTCATCTTAGTGCAAAGGAACAATGTGTGAGGCTCAAATTTCCTTGTGGACCCAAGGTTGCCTTGCTTAGACTGTGGCCCACAGGAGGCCAGTGCTCATTGTCCACAGCACTGTCTGAGAATTAGACACCAGCAGGAGACTGCCTGTGTACACAAAGTGTTTTATTGACTCCTCGTGTAGAAATGTATTTTATTTTATTCCTATAGCTCTGCCTCTCTGCCTTTACTTCTCTAGAAATAAGAGCTCTAGAAACAAGCTACAAAAGCAGCACTTGTGTGGATTTCTTTTATTCACAAGTGAAATGCAATAGCTCTATATGTCTGCTCAGCCGAGACCAGCGCTATAAGGCAGCCATCCTGTTTTTCAGGAGGGGTCAAGACACTGAACCCTTCATATTCCCCAGGTATATCTTACCATTTTTATTGTGAAAGTAGGAGTTATTTGTTTCATGTCTTCCATCACATAGAAAAATTTCTACCAAATATAATAACAGCTCTGCTGGTAGCAATGCCTTAAACAACAAGTAATATAATAACCAATATTAGTCTATTATTTATAATAAATAACGTATTTGTTAATAAAAGGTATTATTAGAAAGTCAGTAAATCTCATGTTATTCAAATGATTCCATAAAATTTTTAGTTAAAACAATGATAAATATGTACATATTTCTGTTGATATTTAGCATCTATAAATTTTTGTTTTCTATGATTTCTTATAGACATTTCAAAGACTGAAAATATGGAGTGATGATAACCTACAGGCTGAGGTCAAGAGGCGCAGATGGTAGGCACATTTGATTACTAATTAAAGTTATCTAAGATCTTTGAGTTTATATAGGAGCAGAAATTAAGATGCAACCATAGTCAGCTGGTAGCAGGAACAGAAGAGGCCTGTGAGACGCCCTGGGAAAGAAGTTCCCAGAGACAGTGTGAAGGTAAACCCTCCTGATAACTCTGCCTCTAAAAATAAAGACACTGTGTTCTTCATTTTACTAGAGAAGTAGAGGAGAGGCAGAGCTGTAGGAATAAAAGAGAGATACATAATATTATCAAATTACATTTCTACACTAGGAGTCAATAAAACACTTTGTGTACACGGGCAGTCTCCTGCTGGTGTCTAATTCTCTGACAGGACTGTGGACAATGCACACTGCTCTCCTGTGGGCCACAGTCTAAGCAAGGCAACCCAGAGACTCAAGCTTGCTTGTTTTTCTACCCAAGGAAGATCATGGCTACAAGAGAACAGACAATCACAACATTGATAATTTGTTTTAGCACAGAGCACGTATTTGAGGGAGTCCATGTGAGTGCTGCAACCCACCAGTGAACAAGAGACAAAAATCCAAAGTGTACTCAAAATCGATGGGACCAGTGGGTACAAGAAGGAAGGAGATTTCCTTGTATTGGCTCACTTTTATGTAAAACTCCCATCAAGACGTCTTGGGCTACCAAACTGACATCACCAAGTACAGAATTAGAAGAGACATGCACAGTTATCTCAATGAACATGTGTGGACTGGTTCCAGCAAGACTCTGAAAAATGTTTCTGGCCAAGTGCAAAAAGCCTGTCCTGATAAGAGAGAAGCAACCTACCACACCAGCCACACACTTAGTGAGTCAAATAAGGTAGGTGTGGGGGAGGGGGAAGAAAGGTGGAGAAACTGGATGGGCAGTGGAGAATCTCAAGGGAACAGTTTTAGGGTGCCAGATAATAAAGGCTTTAGAATGAGTGTTTAGGGCTCTATCCCATGAGATTCAAAGACACTGAAAGATTTGTGACATGCTTGGTTTTGTTTCTGGTAATATAACTCAAAGGCTACTCTCACAAGTGTTTTGAGGATAAACCATTTAGGACTGGCCAAAGGCGGATGCTCTTACAGTAATTCAGACAAGAGAGAGGGTGGCTTTGGGTCAAAGTGGTAGCAGAGAGATGGTAAGAGAGTGACAGTTCAGGGACATGTGGAGTTCAATCCAGCAGAGTGTGCCGACAGGTTGGATGTGGGAGATGGCTCATAATGACTCCATAGTTCTGTTCTAACTGGATCGACAGAGTCAGAACTTCCTGAATTGTTACAAAGACAGTGGGGACAAGAATAATGTAAGAAAGATTGGGTGTCTTGTTGTCTCTGAGGAAAGTTCCTTATGTAGCTCAGGCTGACCTTGAACTCATGATCCCCCTGCCTCAGCCTCCCTAGTGCTGAAGGTTACAGGGGTGCACCACCACACTACCTAGGGTTGGATTTAAATTGGTATAGTTTGGTATGCTTTCTTGACATCTAATTGGTGATGCAGAACCGAGCAGTTGTGTGCAGGGGTCTGGTTGTAAGGGGAGGTCTGGCTTAGAAACACAACTGTGTAAGTTTGCAAGGTCACCCTCACATTGAGAACTCAAGGACGTGAGCACCTGGAGAGAGCAGAAACTCAGGGACATTCCAGCAGTGTTTTCAACACTTTGCAAGTCCAAGTTCACTGAATTCCTATAACAACTCCCAGAAATGGATGTTATTTATTTCCCCCTTTTACAAATCATCAAACTGAGGCACACAAATGCTGAGGAACTCAGGCACAACAAATGCTGAGGAACTCAGGCACACTGGCAAGCAAGCGACTACTAAATGGTACCTCAGCATTTCCAGCCACGCCCTCTGCATCCAGAGCTCTTGCTAGAGACGAGATCCCATCTACAGGCTTGAGCCTCAAGCCCCATGACAGTTGGACATAAACAAGGTGAGGCCAAACAGAATGTCTTAGAATGTGCGTGAAAACTTTGCTTTGTTCAAGGAATCCTACTCATGTTCAGAGAGAGTGAGTGCCATTGAAACTAAGTAAAACCAAAACATTGTTCCCTTTGCAGTGAAGAGAACTGTATAAAATAATAGAGGAGGCAGAGTCTCCTCTTAAACCTGCTTCACTGGGTGCATGCCACTCCGTTCACAGCTCAGCTCAGTGAGAAGCAGCAAGCAGTACATAGAGACACAAAGCTTCTGCTTTGCCTGGGAATATGGTTAGCGTACATTTCCCCTCCAGACAATCCTCAAGAGTAAAGGGGAGGATGACAATGAAACCCAGACAGCAGACAGCTGCTTTAGACTAGGACAGTTCTATGCACACCACCAGTGTGTACAGGGACCCTAAGTACTGTTTCATGTTTGGTTGGTTGGTTGGTTGCTTGCTTGCTTGCTTGCTTGCTTGGTTTTTCGAGACAGTGTTTCTCTGTGTAGCTTTGAAGCCTGTCCTGGATTCACTCTGTAGACCAGGCTGGCCTCAAATTCACAGAGATCTGCCTGCCTCTGCCTCCTGAGTGCTGGGATTAAAGACATACGCCACCACTGTCCGGCTAAATACTGTTTTCTTAGTGACAGTGTTTGTATGAACACAAGGGCTCAGATTGACTGGCTTTTCACAAACACCCACCATGTGGCTCCCTTCATGTTCCTCCTTTAGGGGCCACTGACAACACAGCTGTTGTTGTTGCGATGTTTTGTTTTCTAACTACTGTAAAAACAAACTGCATGTCACTTGTGGGTGACAACAGGTAGTCATTAGAGATGCTGCATTTGGGACTCTGCAGCCCTTCGAAAAATGAAGAGCAAGGTATGTTCCTGGTGCTTTGATTATCAATGCCACAGTCCAAGGATTTGGACAGAAATACTGAAAATTTTAAATAAATTTGAAATCTGACTGGAAATCACTTTACAGATGGACTAGTGATAAACCCATTCAGAAAGTTTCTTCATTTCTAAGCTTACCTAAGTAAACTAGAAAAGAGGGTGGTGTAGCATGAATCTTAAAGAGTCATTAATAAAATCAAACCTGAGCCAGGTATTGGGGTGAATGCTGGAAGATCAGAGAAGCAGAACAAGCCACAGCTACCTCACCTCACCAGTTCCTCAGCTGATCCTGTTTCCTCAGACTGGAAGCCTCTGAGTCCTCGTCCAGAATGGATCTCAGCTGAACTGCTGCTCGAAGCCTGAAAGCTTAACCAGCCAAATGCTTCTAGTTTCTGGTCTTCACGCCTTATATATATTTCTGTTTTTACCATCACTTCCTGGGATTAAAGGCTCGCTTTCTGGGATTAAAGGCTCACTTCTTGGGATTAAAGGCGTGTGTCACCATGCCTGGCTGTTTCCAATGTGGCCTTGAACTCACAGAGGTCCAGATGGATTTCTACCTCTGGAGTGCTAGGATTAAAGGTGTGAGTGACACCATTTTCTAGCCTTTGTATCTAGTGGCTGTTCTGTCTCTGACCCCAGATAAGTTTTTTAGGGTGCACAATATTTTGGGGAACACAATACCACCACAGGGTGGGGATCTAAGTATTCACTGTGCTTTCCAAGCACTTTTAGTGTTACATAAAGAACAGCCTTGGTGTGGTACATATCGAAAACGGAACAGCATAAGTGAAACACAAGGGGTGTACTGTACCTTGTTTTACCTGTGAGGAACACACACCTGGCAAAAGGCGATTTTCACATCCAAGGTTGGTTCACTGCAGTAGTACAAGAAATGGAGGCTCATAAATACCTACAGGAAACAAAATTGGGTGATAAGTTTCCAAGTCACTAACTTTTAGTTATTTAATAGTATAGATTTTATAGTCATCTGAGTTATAGACAAGAGATCGTAAATAGCACATATGAACCATAGTGCTCACCCATATCTATATACTGAGTACCTTTCACAAATTACATTACATAAGGCAAAATGCTAAAATACTTTATGTTCCATAATGATCAATGTCATCATGATCATATATATTAGATATAATAATCGAATATTCCTAATAAGTTAAGGCTAAATACAAAATTTATGTAACATTTTCAATGCTGAGCATCTAACTGAAAAAATATCAAACGTATGCTCAAGAGGATGTGTATGGAAGTTTATTGTAGAATTCAACGTTTGTTATGGTTCAGAATGGCATGCTCACCATAGACTCGTATGCTGGAGCCTTGATCCCTACTACAGCAGTGTTCAGGTACCTGGACCATGACGGTACAAACCTAATAAATTAGTGAGTCCTCGGGTGGAACCACAGCTGAGTGGTCTGCTGAGGGTGTGGAAACTCAACGTGGTGGGGCTAGTGAGAGGACAGACGTCACTGGGTGTGCTTCTCAAGGCTCTGTCTTGTTCCCTGTCCTTCACTCATTCACTTTTCCTGCCTCCCTGTCCACCACATGCTCCTGCCCTGATGTTCTTCCTCATGGACTAACACTTCTCAAATGATGAGCCAAAATACATATCTCCTTTGAACTGTTATTTGTGGGTATGTAATCTCAGTGATGGGAAACTGACGGAATACTAGGAAGCAAACTAAAATATGTAATATAACTATAAAAGATATAGAATCATTAGATTCTAATTTAATGTATAAATACAGATAAAATCTTCCAACATGCTTTTGGGGGAAGCAAGTTTGAAGTTCCCTTATTAAAGATTTAAGATATACAAAAATAATAGCACTCATTATTTTAAGTACATATAACTATAGAACAAAGAAAAGTGGGCACTCTATTAATATCTGTTTGATCTCAGTGGAAATTAAAAAGATTTAATTACACCATTTTCTGTGGATTTGAAATATTTAACAATTCTACAAGGTTGCATGAGGAGGAGAATGTTAAGGCAATGCCAAATGAAGACCTGAATTCCTTGGTAATGATACAGCATCAGAAGAACCCTGCAGCTTCACCCATTTAATTAAACATATTTTTGAACATCATCGCATGCAAGGTAACATTCTGTGAGATCAAAGGATTTAAAACCAAGCATGGATGTAAGACTTCTGTTTCTGGCATATGATTGATTAGGTATCCTAAAAACCACTCAAATCAAAACTCCTAAAAAATATCTTAGATGAGAGACATAAAAGATTTTAAGATGCATAGCTAAGCTTTTCAAAGGGGACAAGAAAGGTTCTGAGAAGCAGAGAACAGTGTAGAGGGGCCACACAGACACACCCAGGAGCCAGAGCTGCTGCTTGGCTCTCACTACCTGCCATTCCTGGTAACTACATTGTCAGGTTTTAAAGAGAATACTCAGAGTACAGTGAACACACATCTGTCCACCTGGGTGGGAAGTGACATTGAAGATAACTGAAAAAGCCTTGCGAGAGGAAATTTTAAACCAACTTCATGAGGAAGCAGAATAAACCAGAGTGAGGTCAGAGTTGATAGAATCATGTTTAGTATTGGACTTTGATATACATTTTATCTTTCAAATAAGGAAGAGTAAAAGGATTTTTTTTTAAAAAGTAGACCATCCATGAATAGAGAAAAGTCTGGGTATTTGTTTGGATGTGGGAGAGAGAAATAATCTAGTAGATATGAAAGTATAAGATTGTTATAGAAGTTGGGTATCAATTAACAGAATAAGGAGCATAGAAAGAGATAGATCTATACATGGAGACCAGATTATATTAAGGTCTACGTTTTAGATATCTGGAGAAATGAGAAACTCTGTGTTGAGTCGTGAATGTGACAACTGGTCATTCATATGGGAAGAAAGTCAACCCCTACTGGAAGACAGTTCTGTATGGGACTTTTATGGTGATATTTTATTTGTATTAAAATGTTATTTGTATGTTAATAAATAAAGTTGCCCGGGGGTCAGAGCTATTAGCAAGCCATAGGAAAGCAGGACAGTGGTGGCGTACACTTGTAATCCCAGCACTTGGTAGGCAGAGCTGGGTAAGTCTCTGTGTGTTCAGGGATACAGCCATTATTGGATACACATGCCTTTAATCTCAATACCAAGCATGGAAAACCTGGAGGCCTATACAGACAGGCCGTGACGAGGCGGTCATGTGGTTGGGTTTACAACCAATGAGAAGACAGAACAGGAACTCTATATATAAAGACTTTAACACAGGGGTAGCTCTGGTTCAGAGAGGTAGGACCACTGCAGGAGGAAGGGTAAGGTTTTAGCTCTTAGCTCTGACCTCTTGGCTTTCTTCTTTGCATTGGTTCTGTGTTTCTTATTTAATAAGAAGGTTGGTTACATCTACAGACTCTTGCATTTGTGTGTGTTTTGCAAATAGAATCCCTGGCTGCTTTTGTGTTCCAGTCTCAAGGAAGGTTATACAGCAGACATGCTTGGAAGATACATACAGCACCTCCCTCTTAGATCAAAGAGGATATCCAATCATTCTATAGTATAATAAAAACTAGAGAAAGCCTTGGATATGAGTTAGACATGATTCCCATGCGTTTTAAAGGACTTGAGGCTCCTAAGATTAATGTTCCTCTGCAATATGCAGCCTGAAATGTGTGTGATAATTCTCCAACCTGCCTTGCATCACTCTGTGGGAACTAAAGCCAAGAAGCTGTTCTGAATGTTGACACTCCAGCTTCTAGCTGATGGTACTGCTGTAAGTAGCAAAGACCTGTATCGGATCAGAGAACCTTGTGTCATCTGCCATTATCCATGAAATGATGGAAAGTCAGTTTAGAAGCTTGCACGTGGGGTTATACCTCCAATTCTTTAGAAGTCTTAAGAACTTCTCTATATATTTAAATATAACTCATGTTATATAGAAGAAAAAAATCCAGATAAGGTTAAAAACCTCAGAAAGAGTCAAATTTTAAATATTACAAGTTGCAAATATTACAGAAGAAAATACAATTGAATGTCAGAGACATATAAATACTATGCAGATACACTAAAGTATAAAGGAAATTATTACTAAATAGTATTAAATTTAGTAAGTTTATTTATGAAAAGATCTAGTGAGTTTTTTAAAAGTAGACCACAAATCTGGGAAGGTATTTAAAACACAGAGCCAATGGAAAGTTTAGTTAGAATTTATATAGAACTTTAAAAAAATTATCAAGACAAACTCAGAGAATCCAGCAGAAAAAAAAATGAACTAAACAAATTAAAAATACTTCATAGAAAAAATGCCCATAAACACATGATGTATAATATAAAACCACCGTGAAATCATATCTGATACTGATCAAATGACCTGAAGCTGAGAAGAGATTCTCCAGTATCCACAGGGAGAGCTGAGCAGAAGCCAGTATTCATGCACTTTGAGAGCTATGCAGTCGGAAATGAATTCAGGAGAAACAGAATTACTTCCTAAAGTTGTGCACAATGTACAATCCAACAAATCCCTATGTACACGCATTTTTGAGAAGCTATTGTGTTTTTTCTCAGGCTACACACACACACACACACACACACACACACACACACACACACAAGGACTCACTCCAATATCTCTGCATCAGTAAAGTAAGTAACAAAAACTAAAACTTGAGAAATACACCCACCGGCAGAACAGTGAAGAAGTTCTGTTGTTTAGTAAAATTCAGTGTGACTGTGAAATGGACATTTAAACTGACCATTCATCACCACTCCCAAATCTCTTCAAACACTGACTAAAATGTTTCATTTAGGAAATGTAGAAACTGCAGAATTCAACAACTTGGAGGGATTTTTACCTATAACCATAATGTAGTTGTGGACTTATTTTTTGCTCTGTACCTCCTCTCAGAAATATTTTGTGCTTTATATGTATGGACCCAATATAAAGTTCTTTCTTAAACATTGCTGTTTTATGCAGCTATGACTGGTTCATTTCCCAAATGCTTATTGCTAAACATCAGGCTACTTTCTGTATGTGACCACATAGCCTACAGATCAGGCCTGGTGTCTTATGGACTCGACCTTGCTTATATAGAGAAGGAAGGCAGTTTTCACTTTTTCTTGCCCTTCTGTGGCTCCTGCCTCCTTCTTCCTTGCCAGGAGGCTCTCCATTTGTATGGGTTTCCTCCAAATTGAAACATTCCCTCCAGGGGTGTAGAGGGGGCTTGTGGGACTGAAGGTAAACAAAGGTTAGAGACTGGAAAAGTGAAAACATGCAAGGTTGTGGCCAGCCCTCCCCAGCTTTACAGCAGAGTGAATAACTACTGAGAAACTGGACCAGCCCAACCGTAGATGTGTTACGTGGTGTCCTGCCACTTCTCGGACACCAGTTTATGTAATACTGTCAATACTGTTCATATGTCTGCTTCAAGCAGATTATGACTTCCTCCAAAGAAATGGCTAATTGTACTTATCATAATTCCAGGCTCTAACACTGTTCTTTGTATTTGTCTGATGTCAGGTACATGTTTATTGAATAAAAAGGAATCCAAATGAAAAACAGACAAAAAACCCTTTCCTTCTCTGGCACAAATCTAAGTATTTCCATTGTCTCTTCAAATGGAGGACTGTAGATGTTCAGTCAAGTTTGTGGTAATGGTCCGGTAAAGGAGTTTAGAGCAATCTGAAGGATTCTCGTGGGGATGGCTTCAGAAATGATCTCCAGCAGGACGGGTTGGTTCTGTGCTGCCTGAGAGGGCATGGGGAAAATGACCTTCAGCTGGCCACCTGAAGGAAACGACTAACGTGTTTAAATCTTTAATGACGCAGTGTTCTGTATGGAAAGCAAGCCTGCTGACCTTCCCTGTTGTATTGCAATGACTCCAAGTGTCACACCGAGGCTGAACGGCCTGATTATTCCAGGAGAAGAACATTTAGTGTGATAATATCAGTGAGCTACAAAAAAAAAAAAAAAAAAAAAAACTTGTTTGGAAATCATATTTCTTGACACTAGGACAGAGAGCTTTGGCACCATTGTGCAACAGAAATGATCATTATTGGCCAAACTGTAAGAATGAGATCCTTATGACTCTGTCAGGTGGAACTGGTGTACAGCACTGGCCATAAATAATAGCAGTTTATGCTTTCATAGCTTAAGTCTCCATTGAAATTCTTTTGTGTGGATGTTATCCCATCCAAACCATGTAGGCTTAAAAAGCTTCATAAATGAAAAAAAAAAAAAAGGAAAAGAAAAAGAAAAGAAATCCCAAGTGTTCTGGCACTCTGGCACTTCCAAGTTGCATGATTTGTCTCTACACTGTACCGTACAGGGATATAAGACAGACTATTGGCTCCCAAAAAATGTTCAAATCCCAGCAGTTCTGTTGAACTTATATATAGCAAACTTCTTATCTACAAGTAAATTCACTACATATTAGGTTTGTTATACAAATACGTGTGGGTTATAAGTATATAGGATACCTGTGGGTTATGAAAACAGTGAAACCACTAATTATTATATGCAAAAGACCAGATGGAAAATAAGCATACTTTAAAACAAGTAAATATCATTTTAAAAGATAGAGAAAATGAAGTTAAGTTGAATTTTCTGTGAAGAAGTATGTGTATGCTTAGTATGAGGTATTTTTTAACTCCTTGTGTAAATAAACTATAATTGTGAACAGCGATCAACAAAACGGGGTCTATCAGCCAAGTTCAGTTTACCACCTGTATCTGGAAATACAACTCTGTTGGAATGAAGCTGTTCTTTAGTCTTCATAGTGTCTGTGGATGTTCCCACACTAAATGACAAAGTTGAATAATTATAACAAAAATCACATGCAAGCAAAGCCTAAGATAATTACTATCCTGCCTTCATTGTTGGGAGGCCCTGCTGATCAGAGGTTGCAGTCTGTTATGACCTGGCAACTTTCTCTGAGCTCTGCAACATGAAGGACTCCCTTCCCAGCAAGGCTTCCTGCTCTTTACCTGCCATTATTTGGAGGAACTCCCTCCCTAGCAAGGCTTCCTGCTCTCTACCTGCCTTTATTTGGAGGATGTCTCTGGGCTCGATGCCTGACTTACATCAAGGATGACCCTTGACATAATTCCCTGCCAATGTTCTTCCCCTGTGGACCACATGGTAATTAAGTAGCATGCTCTAGCTGTTTTCGCAGGGCCATGCTGCCACTAATCCAGCTTTAGGATAGGAGCATAACACTAAATGCAAATTAGGGTTTGTCCCCAGGCACTCTGGAATAAAGTTGAGTTGGTTGTCTCACTGAAGTCACCTCCTTCCCAGAGGGCTATCTCCATGGTATCCACAGCCATCCAACCCCATTCCCTGCTTCAGCTCCTGCCCCCCCATCCCCCACAGACAGACAGTTCCTGGGGAAGAAGGTGACCCACACTTCATGGGAAAAAGCTTTCCAATTCCTCACTTAAAACATTAAAAAAAAATACACAGTTCACCTCAATATGAAGAATAACTGAATAAAGCCATAACTGTAAGTATGGGAATACAGAAAATACTTTCTAGTAACTAACATCTTTCAAAGTTTTGTATCTTCCACAGCATTTCTTAAAATAGTGTCCATGTAGCAAGATGATAGTAAACTCTAATTTTGATGAACAGAATCTGAAATTATGTGTGTGTGTTTGTGTATGTGTATGTGTGTGTGTGTGTGTGTGTGTGTGTGTGTATGTATGAGAGAGAGAATCTGAATTTTAAATTTGAACTATAGTATGATTTGCAACCACTTGGAAGAAAATTATTTAGCCTTGGGGTTATAACCTAAGAAAGAGACTGACACAAAATTATGAACTTAGTATCACAAATTATCCCCAGTACTACATTAGCCCAACAGTAGAGTAGACATAGGTATGAGCAGCATACAAATATGATAGGAAGGTGTGGAGAACAGCAGGACCCAGAGAAGAGGACTTCTCAGTCTATAAACACAGCGTGTTCAAGAACCTCTGGGCACCTCTGACTGGTCCTTGCTCTTTCTTAAGCTCTACCAAAGAAATCGCACTGAATTCGCTTCTTGGTTTGTCTTTCCATGAGCAGAAACCATTAGGGTGGCTTAGGATGCACTCTGGAAAAGGTCACCAAGCGTTGTGTAGGTGACAAGCTGGCCTGAAACACAGTCCTTGTAGACCCTGTTCTCTGTTCTCGACACGGCTCTGGAAGATCAGAACTACCAGGGTACAATCGATAAGAAATTAACACAAACTATGGCAGTAAAACCAAGGTGAAATAAATGAAATATAAAAGCCAGACATGATCATATTAAATAGAACAAAAGAAAAATAAGCTATGGGCTGTCACAACTAAATTATAACAAAAGTGAAAGTCATTTTTGAGATGTGGAGCATATACAGCAAACACAATTTAATCAGAGTTTGTGTCCTACATTATTACTGACAAAATAGCATATAAGAAAAAAGCAATATTAATGATAACATCAGCCATTAAAGGGAACATGACCAGGAAAATACATACATCTGACAGAACTGCTTTAAAATAGAAAGCAGATGTTAAGAGAATTATTATACTACAGACAGAAATTAAAATTTTACCTTCATGGTAAGATACTGTCCCACCCCAGCACCAGTAAAGACAAATCAAGCATAAAATATTTAATAATGTGGAGCTCAGAGTAACCCTTTCTTTTTATACAAACTTCTTACAAAAGTACAAAAAATGTAAGAAATTCTCCTCTTAACTTTTTGAGATGGCTTTTTGCACAAACCAGTACAAAATGAGAAAATTATAGTCCAATCCCTTTTATGAACATGTAGGTAAAAGAAGAAAATTATATGTTTTTTAAAAAAAAGTAGAAAAAAAAAACCCAGTTTCTCCAATATGTAAGAACACTGTAAATCGAAAGCTTCTAGAAAACAACACAATATATTAACTCATTAAAAGTAAAATTCCTTGTAATCACTGGATAAAGAACAGAATTCAGTAATTACCCAGTCTTAGTTACTTTTCTATTGCTGTGAAGAGACAAGGAAACTATTATTAGAGGAAGTATTTAATAGGGGGCTTGCTTATAGCTCCAGAGGCTTAGCCCATTATTATGGCAGGGAGCATGGCACCATGTAGGCAGGTGCTGGAGCAGTAGCTGAGAGCTGTGTCCCCATCAGTAGGAGGAGAGAAAAGCATTGGGCCTGGTATGAGCTTTTAAAATCTCAAAGCCCACCCCCAGGGACACAGTTCCTCCAACAAAGCCACACCTCCTAATCCTTTCAATCCTTTGAAATAGTGTCACTTCCTGATGACTAAACTTTCAGATATATGGGCCTATGGGAATCATTCTTACTGAAACTACCACACCCACTACTGTTATATTTGAACTTATCTGTCCCCATATGCCCATTAATGTTTGAGATCTGGATGCATCAAAGGTGTGGTACATTTATGCTTTTGTCATTATAACTTCTTGATGGATTATTTCTTCTCCTCACATACAGCAACATTATCTCTTCTAACCTCGGTTGAAATGTGCTTTGTCAGATATGGCTACTCTCGGCCACATTCACATTTTATTTGCTTGGAGTGTCATTTCAGTTTTATTCCTGACCCATTCATGCCTTCGCCAGTGACGTGAGTTTCATACACACAGGAAACGGCTGAATCATTTGTTGCTGTTGTTTGTTTCAAATAAATCAGCCTATCCTTGTCTTTTAATTGGAAATTTAATGCCATTTACCTTTAGAGTATTAAAAGTATGTAATAGTTCCTGGTATTTGGTTGGCTTTTGTTGCTGTTTTTTGTTTTGAAAACTCTGTGTCCTTTTCTTTTTCTCTCCTTCATTTTTAAGATGGCTGTTTTACTGGATTGTTATTTGATACTTCCCTAATTCTGACATATTTCTTTCTTTCTAATGAGGTTCATTATTCTCCAAATTCTCATGATTATGTACATTTCCCTTCTTCTGTGTCTATGGATCCTTAAATAACTTCTGCTTTGCTGTTTCAATGCTCATACATGACTTCTGTTTGTGGCTGTCTTAGGAAGCCTCCATCTCTCCTCGGATTCCAAAGGACAGCTTTTCTTGGGATAAGGGAATCTTGATTGACAGTTTCTTTCTGAACATAAAATACATCATTGGAAGTTCTCTTAGCCTTTAGGATCTCTGCTGAGAAGTCTGCTGTTATTCAATAGATTTTCCTTTTTAAGTAACTTGGCATTTCTCTCTCAGTTGATTGATTTTTAAGAAAGGTACCAGGATTTCATATTAAACAATCTCATCAATAAGTGATGTTGGGAAAACTGAATAGTCATATACGAAAGAATTCATTTGGACCCCTGTCCAATACCATGTAGTCATACAAAGGTAGACTCAATGAATTTGGGGGACGTGTGAGCATAAGAGAAGAGTAAACAAAAGGTAAAATAAACTGATGGGATGGCACGAAACTTCGAAGCTTCTACACAGGGAAGATAAGCAACAGAAAAGACAACCTACAGAATCAAAGAAAATATCCACCAAACTACACAGATTATGAGAGATGATCATCTAATATGCACTTGGAATCCAGACAACTACAGTGGTCCTCACCCCGTGGGTTGCAACTCTCAAATGAATCACCTAAGACCATCAGAAAACATGGATATCTACATCACAATTTGTAACAGCAGCGAAATTACAGTTATGAAGTAGCAACAAAAATAATTTTATGATTGAGGATCACCACAACATGAGGAGCTGTCATTAAGGGTCACAGCATTAGGAAGGTTGAAAACCACTGACTCAAAAGAAAAAAAAATTACATATGAGCAAATGCCATAAATAACTATTTGTCAAAAAAAAAAGGGTTACAAATGTCAACACATACACTAGAAAGTCCTTGCCAACTCTAATTATCAGGAAAATGCAATTTCAAACCCTAACAAGATTTTGCCCTCAGATCTCCTGATGACTTCTATTTTAAAAGTAAGAGTGGCCCTGTCTTTCAACTGTTGGCATTATTTCCTGAGCAGACAGGTCGATTCAGAAGCCTTTATCTATGCCAGTGTCTTAAAAGGTACTCCTTAATGCTTCCTCAAGCAACTTAAGAGTTTTCAGTCTTATACTGAGGCTCTTGGTCCATTTGGAGTTGATTTTTATGTAACATGAGAGATAAGGACTTGTTTCATTCATATCAATAGATATCTGGTTGTCCCAGCTCCACGTGTTGAAAATGCAGTCTTTTCTCCACTGAGTGTTTTTGGTAAATGATTTGTAGATCCTGCGAAAATCAGGAGTACTATGTCATCCAGTAATCCTTCTCAGCTCTTGAGGTCTATCACATGCCAGGCTGAGTATAGGCAGCAATAAAAAGTACTACTTTTTTTTTTACAAAATAATGAGTAAATTTCAACTATTTCAGCATCAAAAATTATATGTAAATTAGGTCATTTATGTGTTGCTTAGCTTTAGTAATCCATTCTGCATTGTGAATATATATCAAAACAGCCCATCATGAGGCAGACGCGGTGATGAATGTCTGAAATACCACACAAAAGGACTGTGAGTTCAAAGCCACTAAAGACTACAAGTGAGACACTGTCTTAAAACAATAAAAGGAAAACATCAAGCTGTACCCCATAAATGTAAATAATTATGATTTGTAAATAAAAAACATATTAAAATACATCTTACTTTGAAATAGAGATACCCACTCTCAGCAAATGTCTCCCCACTAACTCAGCATAACAGATATGACAAACATAAGCCACTTTAACCAGTGGCATGATTATGTAAATTTCTCAAAACAAATCAGTTATTTCTAATAACTCTCGGTGTGAGAAGTGTGTAAGATACTAACTCCAATATATTGTCATTACTCATACAATTTGTAAAGCTAACAAAATATCTCTTGGATTAGTTCAACAGAAACTACCAGTTCAAACTTCTTACTGTCACAGATACCAACGACCCTAATGAAGTAGTCAAACTGTACCTTTTTCTTCATTTCTTAATGTATCTGTTATTGCGTTCACTGTCCTAGCTTGCTTTTCGTTGTTGTGATAAAACACTGACCAAAATCAAGTCGGGGAAGGAAAGAGTTTATTTGGCTTACACGTCTAAATTACAGTCCCTCACTGAAGCAAGTCAAGGCAGGAACTCAAATGGGAACGTGGAGGCAGTATATGAAGCAGAAGCCATGGAGGGGTGCTGCTCACTGGCTTGCTCCTCGTGGCTTGCTCAGCCTGAGTTCTTATACCCACATGCCCACAATGAGCTGGGCCCTTCCACATCCATCATTTTAATCAAGAAAATGCCCCCACAGACACTTCCACAGGCCAATCTGATGCAGACAAGTTCACAACAGAAGTTTCCTCCTCTCGGATGACTGGTTTGTGTCAAGTTGGAAAACATAAGCATCACATCTATCAACATCCAACTCAGTTTCTCAGGACTAAAACAAAGTATATATACTCGCTCCACAGCTATCATTATGCCTAAAGAAAACATCTTCAGCGCAGCGCATCGCCACACATCCATGCTCTTTTACAGGCTTGCGCTGTGCATGTATGTGAGCCATCTATGGTCTTTTTCCCTGAGGAGTTACCAGAGATGAAATGGTTTTTTCTCCACTGATTCCCCTCTAAAAGGTTGCATTTGTAAATGCTGAAACACAGTCTGTTCATAGTGAGCTACACATCTCCTTTAGAGGTACAGCCTCATAGTTAAGTA